>NC_057795.1:650057287-650212287 GCF_018294505.1 Triticum aestivum | reverse complement strand
GCTCCCACAGAGCCCCTTGTTGTTGAACCCATCTCAGTGATTCGTCCTGCATCTGCATCCCAAGAACTTCGCATGACTGTTCATGAGCCTACTTCCACAAAGGCTCCTGAAGCTGAAGAGCCAGTAGTTGATCCCATCACTGCTGAAGACATTGGTCACCATGACAATGTTGAAGATGATGAAGTTCTTCCTCAAATTGAATACAATGTGGTATCATCGCCTGTTCTCACGAACAGCGAACTCATCGGCATTGGTCGTCCTCTGACGCCAATTGCTCAGGATGCTTCTTGGGCTGATCGCCCGCAACACCAAGACTTCCCCAGTACTCCCCAACAACAACAAGCCACACCATCTGTGCAAGTTGAAGAGGATGAGGACCTGCCCACTCCATCTCCAAAGGCGTCGCCCGTACTACAAAGGCTTCACAAAGGACCAAGGCCTCAAGTCCCTCTTCCGAGCGTTCCAGAAGGAGAAGTGCACCGTCAACCTGTTGCACGTCAAGTGTTCTCTGAAGCCACTCCAACTGTGAATGTCTCTGTGTCTGAAGCACAAGCTGCTGAAGACAATCTGGCTGCATCAGCCGATGAAGAACGTCAAGAAGAACGTGTCCAAACTCCCCCCATGCCTGAAGAAACAGTTCATGAAGTGAACGTGTCTGTGCCTGACCCTCCAGCTCCTCAAGTGGAGGTTGAAAATCCTGAAGCTGCCACTACCAACGCAAGTGAAGCTCATGATGTTGTCATGGCTGAAGCTAATGTGGAGCTTGAACCAAACAGTGTGCCTGAAACCAATGAGGCAACTGCTCCTGAAGCACCTGTTCTGTAGCATGAAGCCTCAGCTGCTGCCACTGCTCCTGTTCCGCCACCAAGGCCCTATACAATCGAGCAAGCATACAACCATTGCGAGCTAATCACAGTAAGATGGCCCGTTCTGGTCCCTCCGCCTACAGTCTCTGGTCCTCAGTTTGACTATCACATTGAGCATAGGCCTCAGGTCCAGAAGCCAAAGCCAAGACTGCCACGGTTTCCAGGTACTGCCACATCGGTCGGGTCTTTCAATACAAATGGCTTCAAAAGCCACAATACATTCTTTGACAGCTCAAGGAACCCCTACACAAAGCCAAGAATATCATCAGATCGGTTCTGGAGTCATCAGCAGCGAATCTATTACTCCTGTGTTCTGTATGATCAAGGGCGCATTTTCCCTCATATGCGCCTCGATACTGAAGCCATTGCTGGACTGCCGTGCTTAGAAGAAGCACTTGACTGCTTTCGTGATGCCGGTCTGCTCAGCCTTGTCACAGACAAAGAACATTGGAATGAAGAGCTATTGCTTCAATTTTATGCTACCCTCCACATTCGCGGCTACAACAAAGATATCAAGACCTGGGTTCTCGAGTGGATGACAGGAAATGTTCATCATGAAGCCAAAGCTCTTGACATCATTGAGCTTACATGCCTATCCACTCCCGGAGATCTATATGAACCTGGTTGTCAGCAACACCGCAATGCACTGGAAAGCATCTTCCACATGCCTGAACCAAATATGAGCCAGATGTTGAGCATGATGAAGCCTTTGCCACGTGATGCTGAATATCCAAAGGAGTTCTTTGTTGATGACCTTGAGTATCTGTCGCGCACTATATATCATATCATCAGGCGGACTCTCTGGCCGATCAAAGGACATTCCTCAGCTGTAAAACTTGAAGGAGCCATGAAGACATTGGTATTTTACATCCTCAATGGCATCATCTTCAATGCACATGATTTCTTCATCAGGCAACTGGCTGCATCTGGATCAGGCCTTTTCGGACTGAAGTTCTATGCTCCATGGGTTATGCGCCTCATCAAGCAACACTCAGCTGTCAACTATCAACCATCTGCTCGCAATCATGTGATCTTCCTACCAGAGGTTGATATGTCAGTTGAAGCCATATACCCTGAGCCTGCGAAGACGCCTCTTTGTCTTCATAATGGTGAACATCAAAGCTTCACTCAGCCTATGGAAGGAGTCCAAGCTGTCACGCATGTCTATCCGATGGCAGGGAATACTCGTCTGCCTCATCGTGCACAACCTGAAGCTACTGAGAGCACAATTGCTCAAAGGCCTCGGAAGCGCTCTCGGGTCCTCAATGACCGAGAACTTCTTGTGGCCCTACATCAGAAGCAAGATAAGCATCATTTTTGGCTGAAGCGTCAGATGCAAAGCCTCTTGGTGGATGTAAATCGCATTCGCAACCTTGCCACCAAGAATGCATTTGTCACTCGCGAAACTTGTCAGCGCTCATGGAAGAGTTTGACCCTACTCAGTGCTGAAGCTGATCTTCAAGACGATGGCTTCACTGAAAGATTCAAGTTTGACTCCACTCCTCCACGGAATGCTGTCCTACGAAGAACTCCATCTCTTGAAGACTCCGACTATTCTTCCTCCGCGGCAACTGTCAACGCCAATGTGATCGATGATGAAGACGATGCTACTTCACCACCCCCTACTTCTGCATGTATCGACACTGCACCAAGTTCGCCTGCACCGCCAAACGAAAACGACAACCCTGCTACTTCAACTACTCCTCATGAGGACGAGTAGATGCTCTATGTCTTCAAACCTTTTTGGTCATTACTGACAAAAAGGGGAGAAGCGTATGAGTTTGATAGTCTTCAAGCGGGTTCATAAGGGCGGTTGCTTTATATTTTGCCTAGTGTTTACAACTCTTGCTTTTGATACATTTCGTTCTTTCAGTTGTAACACTTAAACTTGATGGTCGTCTGCCACTTATTTGCGTTTACACGTGCGATGATAACTTCTGCACTTAGATCATTCTGCAGACGTCCATTTTCCATTATGCATGTCATTCTCTTAGCTATATCATTTCATGCATGATGAATTATCTTCATAAGTTGAAGAGGATCTCCACAAGTATAACCTGCCATGTGCATTTGCATTCCAAACGCAAATTATTTATATGCACATCTTCAGGGGGAGCCCTTGACACTTATGAAGACAATACACTATCCTTTACAATTGCACATACTTCTTTCCCATTGAAAACTTCAACCAGTTTATCATCAATCACCAAAAAGGGGGAGATTGTAAGTGCATCTAGTGCCACCCCTAGTTGGTTTTGGAGTATTGACGACAAAGTTGGTTGAGGGACTAATGAATTTGTGAGAATTGCAGGATAACGCAGGTGGTGTCCCTCATTGATTCGGTTTACCTACCGGTGATGACCCCTAAAAATGTATGAAGACATTGAAGACAATGGTGGTGTGTGTGAAGAGATTCACATTGAAGACTATGGAGCGCGAAGACGGAGTTGTTTCGTTGTTTCCTTTTCTTCTGTGTTGAGTCATAGGAACCACCGTACTGTTAAGTGGGGTCCAAGTGAACTAAGTCAGAGTGACTGAAGTGATGCTCAACCCAAACCCTATGTCTTCGAGCGAAGACAATGAGAGCAAATCTTATCCAGAGCTGGATGAGTCAGCTTTGCTTGTAGCCCAAGTAAAGTTGTCGTGTGTGTTTGAAATCTGACCGTTGGAATACGTGTCAGTTCCTTAGTGACCCAGGGTCATTTCGGATATATCAGGTCGGGTTGCCTTGTGGCTATAAATAGCCCACCCCCTACACCATAAATTGGTGGTTGCTCAGAGTTAGTTTATGGCTTTTGTCGTTTTGAGAGCCATAAATAGCCCACCCCCCACCTTGAAGCCTTTGAGAGAGAAATCCTTGTGAGGACAAAGCCCAAACACCCAGAGCCAAAGAGTGTTAGGCATCACTGAAGTCTTTCTGTCTGTGTGACCTGAAGACTTATTACACTTGAGGACTGTGTATCCTCCAGCCGGTTAGGCGTCGCGTTCTGAGCATCCAAGAGTCATTGTGAATTGTCGGGTGAACGAAGTCTGTGAAGGTTCGGAAGTCTACCTTGAAGACTTACCAGAGTGATTGGGTGAGGACTAGGTGTCCTTAGCTCAAGGGGAATAAGGTGAAGGCACGGTCTTCTGAGTTGAATCTCAGCCTCCCTAACCAGATGTATAGTTGTCACAGCAACTGGAACTGGTCCAACAAATCCTGTGTCTTCAACAAGTGACTGGTTCTATCCCTTCCCTTCTTTACTTTGAGTTTGTCTTCGTGAAGTCATTGCTTATCTGTCTTACCTGTTTGACTTCAATGTTTGACTACTATTGTTGATTGGCTTCATACTATCTTCCATCCTGATCCTTACTACCTAGCTGCTATTAGTCTTTGTACGTTAATGACATTGCATACTTGACTATGGATTGCTTGTTGTAGTTTATCTTCCGCTACATATCAATTAGGTTATTTTTATTGTTTGTCTTCGAAACTTCCACGTTTTGAAGACTTTGATAAAAATCGCCTATTCACCCCCCCCCCCTCTAGTCGATAACAAGCACTTTCAGCCCATTTAATTGATTTATCATCTGACGGACATGTAGCATCGCCCAGACTACCTTTGGATTGTTGAATCCATTTTGAGAGACAAAAAAACATGATACTAATAAGAAAAAGAGTAAAATGCATTGGTGGTCGCTACACTTGTCGTATACGCTCACTTTGGTCACTGTATTTAAAAATACAGTCAATATGGTCATTATATACGTGTTGTGATGATTATACGGTCATTATCACACCGTATAGCTTCGTATTTTGTTGAGTTGACCAGTTAAACCATCTGAATGAGGCCTTGTCAGCTCAATTTCTCAATTTCTCTCACGCACACCTATTTTTCCTCTCGTACCTGGTGGCTGCAACCCTAGCCACTGCCAGGGGCCGATCTTCCAACGCCGTTCTCCGGCGGCTCCCCTTCGCCGGCGACTTTGGTCGTCGGTGGTGAGGGGGGTCGCCGGATCCACGCGTATGGATCGTTTTTACTCATCCGTAGTCTAGGTTTTTAGGTTGTTCATCATCTTTGCTTCGGCGGCGATGATGACGACGCTGAATAAATATTCTTCGGATCCTTTTCTGACGAGGCCATCGGTCCTATGGTTGGGGATGGATCTGGAAATCAGTCTGTTCAAGCAAGGATGGCGTGGCGGCGGCGGCATCCTCGTGGTGGACCTGTGTCCTCGGGCTCCGTCGTTGCGACGACGTTTGCTCCAGCGTCGGCGTGGAGCTTGGGAGGTAGTCCAGGAGCGGATGCAGATTGTGGTCTGCATCGACGACATCTGGAAGACGGAACGTGTGCTGGGTTCGTGGTTCGTGGATGGCAGGTATGGTTTCCTCCTTCGGCGTCTTAGTCGTGGTGGGGTGCCAGATCTGGAGTTCGATGGCGTGTCCGGGGTGTTGCCCCGGTCTGATTCGTTCAAAGACAATGGCTTCACTTTTGGTGAGCCACCTTGGAGGTCCGCAAAGCTGCATATCAGCGATGGAGCCGCATCGAGGTCGGATGAGGAGGTGATCCGTCATTCTTTTTTTCGGTGAGCCACCTTGGAGGTCCGCAAAGCTGCATATCAGCGATGGAGCCGCATCGAGGTCGGATGAGGAGGTGATCCGTCATTCTTTTTTTCGGTGGCTGCTGTGGTGGTGCCGGAGGCAGGTGACGGGCGTTAGTGTCAAGCTTAGAGATGTTCTGCTATTTTTTCAGTTTTGTCATGTTGGTTCTTACGTGACTTGTACTTTGTTCTTTATGATATGAATGAGACACGTATTACCATGCAAAAAAAGCTCAATCTCTCTCTCTCTACCTACACGGACCCCACCTGTCAATGGGTAGAAGAAAAAAATAGAGAGAAAATAAAGTAACGCGCAAGGGAGAGAATCGAACGACTAACCTAATGCTGTGAGGCCGGCACGCTAGCCAGTCGAGCTAATCTGGTAAGTGTTCTATCTTGAGAAAGGCTGCGTATTATGTCATGGTTGCATTCACGTGACAGCTATGGTTGGGCGGCTGTTGATTGTACGTGCATATTTGTGTTTGTGTGTGTCTTCGCACTTCAGTTGGAGATAATCTCATCTTCGTCCCTGGCAAAAGAATGTACCATCTTTCGTTGTAGTTGCTGATGGAGTAATATAATGCAGCATCCATTTCGAAAATATCCGATAATATAATGCAGCTCATGTGCAACTCCGTGTGTCCTTCCATGAAGTGTTCGGTTATGCATCTGATTATCTGTATTTTTCTTTTCTTTTCGTTTTTTGCGGGTGATCATCAGTATTTTTAGTTGTTCAAATTCCCGCAATGGACTCTAGACCGGCTGTTAGATCTTGAATGTGACGATAAGGGCTAACAATTAATGGGCTCCAGACCGGCCATGTGAACCTAAGCAAGCTTACTTATGAGTATAATGTTACTTCATGCATGAACCAACCAGGCTCAACGGCGGGAGCCAGGCTTCGTGTATGAACTGGCCAGGAGCGACGCCGGGGAAGCCGTGCTGCAAGACAGAATAGGGGGCGCCGACGCGCCGTCATGGGAAAGCTGTGCCGTAGCACCTCTCGCAGGCGACGTACTTAACGTCGCCGCAGGCCACGCGCGCCTCCATGCGCCCTTGTATAGCACCTGCACGTTCTCGGTGCTGCGGGTCCTTTCCGGCAGCCCGTCGACGGCGAGCTGCCGAGCAACATCACGGCGCTGCAACCCCGACAGCATCGGCACAAACTTATCAGCGTCTGCAAGCCGAGTGCCGATTTCGGCAACTACAGGCGCTCCTCGGCCGCGTGTTAGTGCGTGCGTGCAGGTGTGTGATCCAAGTGGTAGAAAAGACATCGCTTGGAATACAACAAAAACGCTCTACTCGATAGCTCACGGCCTCTGCCAGCGGCGGTCTCATAACGTGGCGTTGCTTTTATTTTATTTTATTTTCCTTCTACAACTGGCAGGTGGGATCGAGAGAGAAACTAAGTTGACAAGGTGTCGTTTGACCGGTCAACTAAAAAAATATGAAGATATACGGTGTGACAGTGACCGTATAATCACCACAACACGTATATAATGTCCGACCGTATTTTTAAGTACAGTGACCAGAGTGAGCGTACACGACAAGTTCAATGACCATCAATGCATTTTACACTAAGAAAAAGGGACGAAAGAAATCTTCACCCTAATCAAGCTACAAATAACTCAAAAAGAATAACAGTAGTAGAGCTCATCTCAAGAATACAATTGATCTTGTCTCTTTGCCGATACATTATATGGTCTCCACGATAATCTCTCGTAGGGCGCAGCGCAACGCCTCGACGTCCCGGCGCGCCACGAACGGGTGCTGCGGCACTGTGGCGCGCCTCCGACGATCCTTCTGCACGCACGCGGCCATGAACCCGCGCAGCTCCGCCGATGCTGCCGTGCTCTCCGGCAGGGCCGTCCTGAGATTTTGGGGGCCCGGGGCGAGATTAAAACCCGGGGTCCTTGATGTAGACACCATAACAATACAAATTAATATGCATATGTATGAAATAATACCATTAACACCTACAACTATCCAAAATCAGTATATATCAAACAAATTATACATATTACCTAAAAATGTCCTAATCCATCATGTGCTAAGGATCTCTGATTCCCGCTAATGGTAGACTTGAAGATCTTATAGTAGAAGCAAAAAACTTTATCAACATCTTTGGATTAAACTCCTACTAATGCTAGACTTGAAGATCTTACAGCGAAGCAAAAAGCTTTGTCGACATCTTTTGAATAAAATAGTCGTTTTTATCATGTTCCTTCCCATTGCTTAATTTCCTATGATAATGAGAATTTGAATAACATCTTAGATGGTATGCCATTTTTTGTCCTCTCTTATGGACCCTTTCTCAACTAAGATGTTTCTTGTATTTGTATCAAGATTATCCCAATTTTTCATAAATATCAGTAGTATAAACTGGTTATTCATGATCACTAGCTGACTGTGCATGTATATCCAATGAATTACCTACATGCTCAGAGCAACTTACGTTGTTATCGTTGTTGTTGGTTTCGATATTTTATTCTCGCTGATCAAATTCTAAATTGCCATTAGTTGGTTGCCCTTCCTCCATGGCAACTATGACAACTCTCTTAGAAAAATAAATATGAATATTTCCACGTTGTGATTGTACTCATAGTTGCCATGTTTCCGGTACGGTGGGAACGAGGAACGGGAACGTGGGACGAGAGTCGGTGGCTGAAAAAAATAGGGTACAACGAGGGTATACATCTCTCGAACGAATTTTTTATAGCAGGGACGCGAAATCTGTTTGGGTACGATGAATCCGGTACGGTACCATGGGTCGAGGAACGCAGTTCCTGAAGAACGACGACTCCCTAACGGTCAGCATTCCTTGCTGTTAATGGATCCCTTGCAATTAATGAACTGGAGGAAGAATGAGGAGTCTTTGAGAAAAGAAACGACGGCGTGAGTAAATTATGACTCGCGTTTTGGCTGTTGGATCCTGGAACCTGAATCGAGGAGCAGGCTGCGGGGACGCCGAATCTTCATCGAATCGTACCGAATCCGACCTCGTTCCCGAATCCTATTCCGGGTCAATGAATCGGGATCGAGGGACGGCCTACCGTTTCCCGTTTCCGGCTACTATGATTGTACTAATTCATCTACAACTTTCTTACCAATGCTGAAAATAAATAAATAAATTGCATCAATTGACAATTGTTGAAAAATACCAATGTGCCAGCTACTCATCTAGGAGACAAGGCAATATGAATAGAGGATATACCTCAGATGGTTGAATCGTCGATGGACGGAGAGCAAAGCAGGGTTCCGACGGCCCCATGGAGTTAGGGAATTGAAATAGGCGGTCGATCTGAATTTGTGTGAAAAATTCGAGTTAGAAGGAAAGGGAAAAGGAGCGGTGAACTCGCAGTCACGAAGAAATAACCATCAGTGGCCGCTGAGATGAGAATCGCTGAGTGAAATGCGTGCGTGATGGAATAGAATGGGATCAATCTGTTCCTTTTTTTTCGGCATGCACGTACTAACCTAGGAAAGAATCGGAAAGGATCAATCAATTCTTTTTTTCTCGACGTGTACGTAGTAACTAGTAGGAACGAACGAATCGATCGCTGAATCCCTTTCCTCGCTGATTCTTTTTGCTGACCGGAAATATATTGGGTCGTAGCTTACATGTATACCTGGGAGGGGCCCCTCGATCTTGGGGGCCCGGGGCGGCCGCCCCCCCTGCCCCCCCTCAGGGCCGGCCCTGCTCTCCGGCACCGCCGGTTGTTCGCCGTAGCAGATGGCCTCCTTGAACATCTTCCAAGACGGCGCTCGTTCGGCGGGCAGGACAGGGCGGTGGCCCAAGTAGAGCTCCAGGACCGTGGCGCCGAGGCTCCAGACGTCGGCGGCGCAGGCCCCACGCTGTCTGGCGTGGGCGTTGGGTGCGAACCGCTCAGGGCTCATTATTGAGTATATTGTGTACGTGTATATTTGTGTGTAGGGTCCATCTCCTGTTTCCTTTGTATATTTGAGGTTGTGGCCCATCTATGTACTTATATATACGTGTCTGGTGCACCGATCAATACATCGAGATTGCACAACCCATATCTTGTCCTTCTACATGGTATCTATTGCAGCACGATCCTAACCCTAGCCGCCGCCGCCGCCGCGCCTCCGCGCCGCCGCCGCCGCCACCCTCCTCTCGGTCGCTGCCGCCGCCGCTGTTCACCGTCGCCTCTCCCACCACCTTGATCGCCGCCGCCGCCGCCTCTCTCTAAGGCCGCCGTCGCCGCGAGCTCCCGCTTCCGCCAACCATCACCCCACCCACACCGCACCCCTCCCCTCCCCTCCCACCCGCGCCGCACCCCTTCCCTCCCCTCCCACCCGCGCCGCTAACCTCTCCCACCCGCGCCGCACCCGAACCCCGTCTCCCTCCACCCGCGCCGAACCCTAGCCATGAGCTCCTCCTCGTCCACCGTTTCCAACCCGTTTGCCGGTCCCGATGTCACTCTCATCCGCGACCTCAACATCCACGAGCGTGTTCCGGTCAAGCTTGATCACACCACCGCCTCCTATTCCGCTTGGAAGCGGTATTTTTCGCTTGTGTTCCGTGAGTACCTCCCGCACGGCCACGTGGACGGCACCGTGGACTCAGCGCTCATGATCAACGACGAGGAGTGGATGATCCTCGACGCCACCATCATCTGCTGGTTCTACCTCACCATCTCCAGCGACCTCTTCCACACCGTGGTGAACGACGAGGACGACGCCTACGCGGTCTGGACCAAGCTCAACGGCCTCTTCACCGACAATCGGCTACAGCGCAAGGTCCTGCTCTATGGTGAGTTTTATGGGTGCCAGCAACTTGACTCATCCATCGATGATTTTTTGCATGCGCCTCAAGAAGCTCGTCGATGAGCTCCGTGATCTCGGGGAAAAGATCAGCGACGAGCTCCTCATCAGCACCCTCTCCGGCGGCCTCAACGAGGACTTCGGGAACACCGCCTCCAACCTCACCCTCATCCCGGAGCCCACCTTCGCCAAGGTGGTCGCGTACCTCAAGTTGGAGGAGCGCTGGATGCGGGTGGCGCGGACTCGCGCGACCCAAACCGCCCTCGTCGCAGGCACCCGCGGGGGTTCGGCCCCGCCACCGCCACGCCCGACGCCGCCACAGCCGACGGCGCCCGCCTTCCCACCCGGATTCCCGCCCGCCCCCTTCCCGCCGCCCCAGCCGGCGGCCAACGGGGGGGGGGTCGTCGCGGCGGTCGTCGTGGCGGCCGCAAGCAGGGGGGCGCCGGTGCTCAGGGAGGAGCGCCCCGCCCGCCGCAGCAGGCCCCTCAGCCGGCCCCGTGGTACGCCGGCCAGAACCCATGGACCGGCGTTGTCCACGCCTACTCCATGCCGGTTCCTCGGGCCCCTGCCCCGGGCCTTCTCGGCACCCGGCCTCAGCCACACCAGGCGTACTACGCCGCGCCGCAGCCCTACGCGGCGCCCTACGGCCAGCAGCCGCCGCCGGTGGGCCGCCGCTGCTGCCCCTGACGGCTGCGCCGCCTCTCCCGCCGGCACCGTGGGACCCGGCCCTCCTGGCGGCTCTCCACAACGCTCCTTCCCCGTCCAGCTACACCGGCGGCGGCGACTGGTACATGGACAGTGGCGCCACCGCTCACATGGCGGCGTACCCCGGTAACCTCCACACCGCCCATCCTGTCCACACCTCCAACCGCATCACCGTCGGTGACGGTTCTTCCCTTCCCATCACCCATATTGGTCATACATATTTTCCGTCTAACTCCACTCCTATATCCATGTCTAATATTCTAGTTTCTCTGAACTTATTAAAAATCTTGTTTCTGTTCGTTCTCTTACACGTGAAAATCCGATTACCGTTGAATTTGACGAATGTGGTTTTTCTGTTAAGGACACTCGCACGCGGATGGTGCTCCACCGATGTGACAGCCCCGACGAGCTCTACCCGGTTCACTCTGCCACCTCCACCACTTCCGCCGCCCCTGTCGCTCTCGCCACCGGAGTGGATCTTTGGCATGCTCGCTTGGGTCATCCTAATCCTGCCACCCTTCGCCACATACTTCGGAGTTTTTCTTTCACGTGTAATAAGAACGAGGATCACTCATGTCATGCATGTCGCCTCGGCAAACATGCTCGTCTTCCATTTAGGCCTTCTTCTTTTGTTGCATCGTACCCGTTCGAGTTAATTCATAGTGATGTTTGGACATCTCCTGTTGCAAGTAATACGGGCTTTCTTTATTATCTTGTCATACTTGACGATTTTTCGCATTATGTGTGGACCTTCCCGTTGCGCCGCAAGTCGGATGTTGCATCCACTCTCGCCGCTTTCTATTCTTATGTTCTCACGCAGTTTGGTCGTCCCATTCTTGCATTGCAGACAGACAACGGGAAGGAGTTTGACAACATCGATGTTCGTAATCTTCTCACCACACATGGCACGATTTTTCGTCTCACTTGCCCGTACACCTCGCAGCAGAATGGTCGTGCTGAGCGCATCCTTCGCACTCTCAATGACTGTGTTAGGACTCTTCTCTTTCATGCCAACGTGCCTCCGCGCTTTTGGCCTGACGCTCTCGCCACCACTTCTCTCCTCATCAACATCCGTCCATGTCGTACTCGCGGGAACTTTACACCTCATCATCTTCTCTTCGGTGCACCCCCCCTCTTATGATGGGCTTCGCATCTTCGCCTGCCTTTGCTATCCTAGCATCGCCGCCACTGCACCTCATAAGCTCGCACCACGCTCCGTCGCCTGCATCTTTCTCGGCTACCCACCTAACACCAAGGGCTACCGCTGCTATGATCCCGTCTCCCATCGTGTTTTCACCTCCCGACACGTTTACTTTGATGAGATGGTGTTTCCGTTTCAGCAGCAGGTACCCCTT
Source organism: Triticum aestivum (assembly GCF_018294505.1). NCBI lineage: Eukaryota > Viridiplantae > Streptophyta > Magnoliopsida > Poales > Poaceae > Triticum > Triticum aestivum. Next base: position 650,199,995 of record NC_057795.1, on the reverse strand, counting down.
GTCGCCTCGTCACCACCGGCCACCAGCGGCTCTTCGACGACCTCGTCAGGTGGACGGTCCCGTCTAGCCCATGGACCGCCTCCGGGCTTTGGCGGTCCCCGCGCCCTCCTGCCGGCGCCCGCCCCCTCGGCCTCCTCGGCCGACTCTGACAGTGCAGCCGGCGCCCCGCCTTCACCCGCCGCCCCCGACTCGGGCGCTGCGGGATCGGGCGCTGCAGGCTCGGTCGCCTCCTCCGCGGCCTCGACGCCCGCCACCTCGCCGGCCCTGACGCCGCCCCCCTCGCCGTCTCCGACGCCGGCCCCCTCGCCAGCCACGACGCCGGCCACGACGCCGGCCGCCTCGCCAGTGGCTCTGGCGTCACCGCCCGGCCCAGTTACCCGCGCTCGTACCGGCGTTCATCGTCCGAGCCTCCGGTACTCGAGCGATGAGTACGTCCTCGCCGCCTCCGCCGCGGAGCCGTCGCCCATTCCCGCATCCGCTCGCGCCGTCCTCTGTGATCCTTACTGGCTTGCGGCGATGCAGGAAGAGTTCGATGCTCTTCAACGGAACCGCCACCTGGACCCTGGTTCCCCGGCCTCCTCGCGCCAACGTCATCACCGGCAAGTGGGTCTTTCGCCATAAGACCCGCTCGGACGGTACTCTCGAGTGCTACAAGGCTAGCTGGGTGGTCCGCGGTTTCCACCAGCGCGCTGGAGTGGACTTCACTGAGACGTTTGCCCCGGTTGTCAAACCGCGCACGATCCGCACCGTCCTCCAGCTCGTCGTCTCCCGCAGCTAGCCTGTTCACCAGATGGATGTCTCCAATGCCTTTCTCCACGGCCATCTTGAGGAGCAGGTGTATTGTGAACAACCCACCGGTTTCGTCGACGCCTCACTTCCCGGCCATGTGTGTCTGTTGTCCCGCTCTCTTTACGGGCTCAAGCAGGCACCCCGTGCCTGGTACCAGCGGATCGCCGGGTTTCTTCAGACACTGGGCTTCAGCGTCACTCGCTCGGACGCCTCACTATTTGTCTATCGCCACGGTGACACGACTGCATACTTGCTGCTTTACGTCGATGACATTATCCTGACAGCCTCCTCCGCAGCTGTTCTTCAGCAGATTACTCTCCGGCTGCGTGACGAGTTTGCTATCAAGGACCTGGGTGCTCTACATTATTTCCTTGGCATTGAGGTCGTTCATCGTCCGGACGGCTTCTTTCTTCATCAGCAGAAGTATGCACATGAGCTTCTTGAGCGTGCTGGCATGCTCAACTATCATCCCGTTGCTACTCCTGTTGACACGAAGGCCAAGGTCTCTGCTCTTGAGGGCTCGCCTGCGTCGGATGCTCCTTTCTACCGGTCTATTGTCGGCGCTCTACAGTATTTGACTCTCACCAGACCGGATCTTCAGTATGCTGTACAGCAGGTGTGTCTCCACATGCACGCCCCCCGTGACTCTCATTGGACTCTCGTGAAGCGGATCCTTCGCTACATCCGCAGCACGATGACCCTCGGGTTGACACTTACGGCGTCTACTTCTTTGGAGATGGTGGCCTACTCCGATGCAGACTGGGCTGGCTGCTTAGCCCAGATACTCATCGGTCCACCTCTGGCTACTGTGTCTACCTCGGTCCTTCACTCGTCTCGTAGTCATCCAAGCGACAACCCGCGGTTTCACGCTCTAGCGCGGAGGCTGAGTACCAAGCTGTGGCAAACGCTGTCGCCAAGTGCACCTGGCTACGACAGTTACTTCAGGAGCTGCATCACGACGTCTCCCATGCTACGGTTGTCTACTATGACAACGTCTCTGCGGTGTATCTCTCCGCCAACCCCGTTCACCATCGCCGGACTAAACACATTGAGCTGGACATTCACTTTGTGCGTGAGCAGGTGGCTCTTGGACGTATGTGGGTTCTCCATGTGCCGACCGCTCAGCAGTTTGCCGATGTGATGACGAAGGGACTGCCGACTTCTACCTTCGAGGACTTCCGTTCCAGTCTCTGCGTCACTGGCGCCGCTTCGACTGTGGGGGGGGGGTGTTGAGTATATTGTGTACGTGTATATTTATGTGTAGGGCCCACCTCCTGTTTCCTTTGTATAGTTCAGGTTGTGGCCCACCTATGTACTTATATATACGTGCCTGGTGCACCGATCAATACATCGAGATTGCACAGCTCATATCTTGTCCTTCTACACTCATGTACGCGGTGGTGCCAACGGTGATGGAGACCCGACGAGAGCGCTGTTGGTCGGCGCCGGCGCCGTGGTAGAAGATCCTTGAGACGCCAAAGTCGGCGATCTTGACGTCCCCGCGAGCGCTGGCGAGCAGGTTGTCGGGCTTGAGGTCGAGGTGCGCGACGGCGCGCGCGTGGAGGTGCGCGAGCCCGAGGGCGCAGCGCGGGCTCCGGGAGGCCGCCGCGGCCGCCGCGGCGGTGGAGGACGTCATAGAGCGACCCGGCGTCCATGAGCTCGAGCAGGCACGCGGGCTCGCCGCCGTCACCGCGTAGAACGGCGTGGCAGCGCACCACGTACGGCAACGGTGGCCCGGCCCCGCACGCGCGGCGGAGCACCTCGTCCTGCTCCCTCCCCGCGTCGATGTCGTCGGGGTAGTGAGCGACCTTGAGCACGAACGCAGGGCCGGCGGTGCCGCGGAGGCGCACCTTGGTCACCACCCCGCTCGCGCACTCGCCTAGGTCGGCCAGCCACTCCAGGTCGGACAGCTTCAGCCGGCGCTCCTCCCCTTCCTTGTCCATACCAGCGGCGGCAGGAGGCGGCATGACGGCGTGAGGCGCAGGCGCGGCGAGGTCCGGGCGGCGGAACATGAGGTGGGGCGCGGACGGGGGCATCGTGCCGCCGGGCGCCATGCGGACGCGAGCCAGCAGTTTTTCCACAAGCAGCTCGCTTAGAGAGCATGTCTAACAGATCCCTCAAAAACTCAACCTTCAAAACCAGTTTGAGGGCTGAGAAAACGTCGTTTTGAAGGTCAAAAATCCCTGACGCAAATCAGTGCCCTCTAAACAGAATATCAAAACAGAATATTCTGTTTTGAGGGCTGGTTTGAGGGCACTGATCTGCGCCCCGGCCTTCAAACCCTCAAAACTGGACTTCGCCGGTTTGCCAGGCTTCACCGGTTTCGCCGGTTTTGTCGCGGTGGAGGTTGCCGGCTTGCCGGGCTTCGCCGCCTTCCCAGCCGGTTTTGCCGGCTTCCCCGCGGGGGAGGGCACGGGCGGCTTGCTCGGCATGAGGTGGGTGCCCGCCCGCCTCTGTTTTTGGCCGACGTGGGTGGCCGCCACCATCTCCGCCACGGCGGCGGCGGTCGAGGTGGCCGGTGGTGGGAGGCGCGGGGCGGGGGCAGGGGCGCGGGCGGGCATGGGCGGGCACAGGCGATGTGGGGCCGGGGGCGGGGGCGGGCACGGGGGCGGCGGAGGTGGTCGCCGGGGCCTGGCCGGGCTCCATGGCCGGCGGCGGGGACGAGCACGGGCGGCGGCGGCGCGGAAGGCGCGGGGCGGCGGGGAGAGAAGTTGGGAAATTTTCCTCCCGCGCGCGTGGTTGACCGAGCGAGGGTTCGGCCTGGAAAATTGGCCCAAACCCTCACTAGTGCAGGTTGGACTCCAAGTTGAGGGTTCGACCTGGAATTTCTTTTTGAGGGTTTAAGGATTTGAGGGTGCTGATCTGCGCCTTTTTTTCTGCTCAACCTTCAAACTGGTAGTTATTTTCAGGATTTGACCAGTTTGAGGGCTCTGTTAGACATACTCCTAGGCAGACGCCCCGTTCCTGCTTCGTCTTTAGCGGCCCAACCTAGAGGACACCATAACAATAATCATCCAAAAGGTGACATTGGACACTGAGCCTTGTAGTATTTGATTAGGGCAATATAGCTGAATGTCACTGTTGTTGTCTCGCAAATGCAACATTTAACAACGAGAAGTATCTGCAATATAGCCAGAATCACGTTACGAGTAACTGAGGAAGCACACCCCCTTGCAACAGGCTCTTTTCTTGATAGGATAAAAAAAAATTGGTCATATCTCTTGTACCTACCTTAAAGGAAACTATATGCATAATAATGCCACAATGACACCAGTCTTTTCATTGATACTAGGTAATTGCCTCTACGTTGCACCGGAGACACAAAATATTCTACTTCATTAGTGATTATATATCATTTGTTATTGATATAATTGAAAAAAAACAATATTCTATGTTTTCACTCTTAGCCATGTAGATTAAGAAAAAATTAGTTGATACATCATGGCCAAAAATGATATGACTCCGTAAAATAAATATTTTATTTGATAAGCATTAATTTTATTTTATTTTTTTGCGGGGATAAGCATTTATTTTCTTATACCAAAGTAAACATAATATGGCAAACAAGAAATCATGTCGTGCCTACGGCCTACCTAGATGATTTGGATTGCAAGGATAGTCTATTGAACGGTTGTATTTTATGTTTTCACTCTTAGCAAACATGTAGATTAACAAAAAAATAGTTGATATATCATGGCCAAAAATATTTAATCAACAACGCAGCCTAAAGGGATCACCATCAGTGTAGTATTTGCCATTACTCCCACACGTTATAGCAATGTAGCAGAAGCTTTTATTTAACAAAAGAGAAATTAGTTGGTAGTACATCACAGCAAAATTAATACTCAGCCTATTTTTAAGGGATAACCATAAGGGAAACACTATATCCATTAGTCATGCATCTCCTGAATATGGGCGTACCCTTGGCATATACAAGGATCAAAGATTCAAGACTGATACAACTACACCAGGGCAGAACGAGATCATGCAGACCCTGCCTAGTATGGCATGCCTAATAGCATAGTGGTGGCGAAGTTGGGCAAGTACCTTGAAGCCTGGTCTAGTCGTCCGAGCGACATCACCTGGCTTAACCGGCCCAGCGCGTCGGCGGCCCGTTGCTGGCAAGCTACCTTAGTGATGCGCCTTCCTTTAATACAATGCCACACCCTTTCCTGTACTACAAACACCACACCTTGGACATGGCGATGGGTGAACGATGATGAGGCTGAGATCACGTGGCACAGTGGACAAGATGAGGAGATCGTGGCTGATGGGTTGAGGGTGAGGTCCCGGTGACATGCCGCCATGTAACGATCTGAATGATCGTCCCTGAGGTTAAGGCTACGTTTGGGGATATAGAAGAGAGAAGAAGAAAAGAAAAGAGAGAAACCCGAGGTGGGGAGGGACGTGCGTGGGGAGATTGATCACCATCATTGAGATTATTGCGTTGCCATAGAACATAGTTATTACCATACATGAATTGATTACGTTTGTATTGATTGCGTTTGTATACTACTCTCTCCGTTCCAAAATAGATGACTTAACTTTGTGCTAACTTTAGGGAGTACCAAATAAGAGATTAGTTACCATACATGAATTCTTTGGTTACCAAAGCTAGAGTGGGTTTGTCAGTTCAGATGAGAATAAACAGGTAAATAGACAACCAACCGAGAGAAAACCTGTGGAGGGATGAAAGAAAATCGCTACAAGGAGAGGGGGTCGTACGAGAGGTTGGACTAAGAGCGGGGAAGTAAGAGGGGAAACGGAACACTACGTTTCTTTTAGGTAGTAGGCATGCCCATCAGTCACACTATCGCGACCTCAGACCATCGCATGCATAATCCTTTTGATGCTCTTCGGTCAAAATCAGCTGCACAACTTTCCACTCTACACAAGAGACACAAAATGAGTGTGGCATTAGAAGCCCACCACCCATAGTTCTCTTCGGCTAATCGATGTCAACCCTCCGGCGTCATAAGGATGATGGATATCTTAAAACTCACTTCACAAAAAGCAATGGTTAGTCCACACAAAAAATGAGAAAAAGAAAGCAAGATTGTTTATCATCATACGATGTCAGATTACGAAGTAGTCCCCTCGGTATTGTTACCACTAAAATCTAGGAATATTAATAATAAAGCATGCAATGTACAATATACTAACATATCATCACAAGTTAACAATAACACAAGCCACAAGCAGCGAACACAACACATAAGCAATCAATTAACAGAAATAAGAGCACGACACAACACCTATCATCTAGCAACAACAGTAACAGAGCACCAATACCAGTACAAGAAAATAATCTACTGCTTTAATGAAGTTATAAAACAATAATAGCATGAAAACTTCATAATCTATCTTTGTAAGGCTAATTTTGAGCTCTTATTACCATCACCATTGCTTCGGAATTATTCAGTGATCAACTCTAGCACAACCATCTGTTTATTGCAATCTCAGTTGTCTCCATAGCATTAAATTCTCAAGACCGAATTCAGATTATGTATATCTTGGCTCATGTTGTATTTTTAATGTTCCACTACCTACTTGGTTGGTCTTTACTTAATAATAAAATATTATTATGTATTTATACAAAATATTTTTACTTGTTTAGAATTATATATAACTCATTCTCTCAAAATTTGATTTTAACAACTAACCACCGATATTTAAATATTTTTTTTTGCTTTTTAACTAATATTTTTTTACTTGGCCCATGGATATCACTTGATTTGAGTTTAAATGATAAATTGCAAATGGTGCAACTTAGTTGTTTTAGTTCTAAGACTGAGACTCTAGAAAAGTAAAAATGAATAAAATCGCATGTCTAAAAAGGTTATTCGGTGACACTTTGATGAACTACAAATATATGTATATGTTAGTGTCTTTCTCTAGATGCATCATTGCCTATTTTAGGTATAAGTAAATAAACTAGACACATGTCAATGTTCAAAATAGAAAATTCTAGAATATACAATAATCTATGAGGTGGTTATCCTCAGATATTTGTATTTTTTATTTAAGATTACTTGCAAAATAAAATCAGTTGGTATCATGTGCTTGGTTGCAAATATTATTCAATTCTAACTGAATTAAAACATGTCTAATTGTTTTCTTGGTTTCATGTTTCTTGTTGATCCAGTCTCAAATTTGCATAAGCATGCACCTCTCACCTTACTCGCTCAAAACATTGGACTACATATCAATATATGGTCTAATATGTGTTCTAAAATGCGACAAGCTCTATTTGTTTTAACATAAGAATTTTATGAAGCATCAAAAGAATCTAAAAAAATTTGACATGTACACGTGGATGTGATGTATGTAGTGAGACATGCCAATCCAAGAGAGGATTAATGCACTGCTTAGTGTCTAGTAAAATGCTCCCATTGTCAAAGAACTTGGATATACATGAAGAAGCTAAGGGCATCTTCAACGGGCATTCATCAATATATATATATATATATATATATATATATATATATATATATATATATATATATATATATATATATATAATAGATTATGTCGTCTACTCTTCTCGTTAGGGTATCTATCCCCAAGGCTCTTTATAGATTCTACTTAAAAACAAAAGTAGAAGGAAAAATACAAACAAAACGAATGTTTACGTCCGAAACACATGCAGAAACTAAACTCCATATTCGCGTGCATGGAAATTTTTATTCTTTTAGTAGCCTTGTCTCATTGGCTTGCGCTTCATATACATGTAAGCCCATTCACCCATTTAGTCTTACGCTTCATATACATGTAAGCTCATTCACCCATTTAGCCTAACTTCTTCTCCCTCTTTTTGCAATCAACCCTAAATTATTTCGTAAGTCCCCTCCTCATAATCACATTCGATATTGCATTATATAACCTTTTTTCGATATTGCATTATATAACCTTGACATATGCTACTATCTACATTCATGCTGGAACATTGAACTAGTTTCTGGTTTTTATTTTGTTCTTTTGCATAGTTTAAGTTTTTTTTGACAATTATGTGCTTCTGTCTCTTTTTGAATAGAAAGTCAATGTATCTAACCTATTATTTCATACCACTTCATTTTCACTTCACATCAATTTGAGACACTATGTACCCCAGCATATAATTTTCGAGGATCTTTCGATTTTCATTTGTCTATAATTCTAAAATCCAAAATTTTAGGGTCTTATAAATTGGGAAATTTGCTTTAAATGAACAAAATAAAACCGTTTGCCATATGGCCTGCAACTTAGGCATCATGTACATCAAAACTACTTTTGGATTGTCGAACCCATTTTGAGAGGCAAACGAACACAATACTAATAAGAATGGGCGTCGTTACGCGTCTTCCGACGGATGTGTTAGAAACATCCGCCGCATGGAACACCGTTGGATGAGCGCCCTGACAGCCGTCTGATCTAACCATCGTACGCGCGTGACCACCTCCCTACTTCTTGCAACAACCGCTCAGTTTCGGAAACAGAATCCCCTCACCGTTGTCCTGCCACAGCTCTGCCCAGCGCGGCGGCAGTCGCCACCACCGCCAAATCGTTGATGTCGGCGCGTCGGGGAACTAGTCCTTGCTGTGCTCGCCGGAGTTGCTCCTCCTCCTCCATCTCAGCCCCGCGAGCAGCAGCTAGCTCCAATTGAGCACGACGGCGGCGACCTCTCACGCCCAACGTTTCTTTGGTGTTTTCTGCAACCGAAGCTATGCTTCTCAAACATGCCTCATGTTGCAATGTCTGACCACTCACTCTCTAACGTCGGGCGCTCCTGCGGTGCTGCAACTCGGGCTATGTTTCTGAAACAAGACCTTGTTGCAGAAAAAAAAACCTTCACAACAGAAAACATTTATTTTCTTTCTGAAACCAAAGATATGTTGCAGAAATCTTTTGAAACAAGACCCCAGTTGCAGGAACAAAAACCTTCACCGCCGAATCATTTTTTCTTTCTTTCTGAAACTAGTCCTGTGTTGCAGAAATCAACTGAAACAAGACCCTTATTGCAAGAAAACGACTCGTTGCGCGGAACTGCCTTGTTGCTAGCGTGGCTGCTTGATCAGGATTGATCTAAAGGCTACACAAGCGGCGGACGCTCGCGCGCGCATCAGCCGCTTGAAGGTAAGCTTTTTCCAATAAGAATAGGAAATAAAAGTACCTAGCTTGTCTAAAAGTTTAGGTCGTTGAAAGAGATCTTCACCATAATTTAGCTACAAATAATAATTGTAAAAAATACTACAATTGATCTTGTGGAGTCTCTGTGCCGATATCTTATATGGTCTCCACGAGGATGTCCCGTAGCGCGTGCCGCGAGGATGTTAATAAAATTGACACAATTTCGCCAATTCATAAAATGGTCATGTATGGGAAAATATCCTAAAATTCAAAAATTGTTCGTGACTTACAAAATAGTTTATTCATTCATAAAATGTTTGCTGATTCAAAAAATAATATGTGTTCCAAAAAATGTTTTTTAAACAAAAGAATGTTTGTGAATTTAAATATTTGTTCCACCAATTTCCAAAAAAATGTTCGTCCATTTTAGCAATGTTCGCCAATTCAAGAAAATTGTTTAAAAAATGTCCGCCAATTCAAGAAAATTTTCTAAAAGAATGTTTAAAAATAGTATAAAATGGTCATGAATTCAAAAAATGTTCTTGATTTTAGAATATATTCAATAATTTGTAAAAGTGCTCATGAATTTTGGAAAATGTTCATGAGTTTTAAAAATATTCATGATTTCAAAATGTGTTCATGATTTTACGAAATTGAGAGCGAGTGTACCTCGCTGATGCAGCAAAATATGGTCATGGTCATTAGAGATTATGAATTTTTTTTCTCCATTGCAACGCACGGCCCTTTTGCTAGTATTTGATAAATCAGGAAATTTGCATTAGACCAAAACTACTTTTGGGATTGTCGAAACCATTTTGAGAGACAAAAAAACATGATACTAATAAAGAGTAGAAGAGTACCACAGCTATATGGATGCACCTTGGACCACCATGTATCGAGGATCTTTTGCCTCTTGATTGTAACTCTCGGAATAAAGAGGCAAGAGCACTAGAGATCCACAAACTTGCATTGGATGTGATGGTTTAGTCCAGAAACTTGCAAAAGGTGATCAACCCATCCATAAACTTGCAAACTATGTGATGGTTTAGTCCACAGCCAATCAGATACGGACAATTGGCGCCCAGCTGGCTGCTTCGTGGCACACCTGGTCGGACCGGCTTTTTTGCGGAAAACCCCTCAACTTTCCAGGAAATCACAAGCCGCCCAGAGATTGCTGATGTTTGGAAATGTATCAGAGGCTCACATATCAAACATGGTGCTGATGCTTTGGCTCCTGCTGATGATATTGTAGCTCAGAAAAGTTTTAGGTGTTTGCTCCTCGGGGAGTTGTCCTCAATGTGGTCCGCCCAAGCTGTTGAGTCAGATGAATAGTGCAGCCCTCTCAAGATTCTGATGACAAAAATTCAACTCCAGATGATGAAAGCAATTGTGGTTGCTCGAACGGTGAGTCTGTTTGCACAGCAGGAACAGATGAGCCACAGCGTAATGGAGTGTTTAAATCTTCAACTCTGCTTGCTCACCGTGACTGCGTCACAGGATTAGCCATTGGAGGTATAAACACAACATGGCCAGTGTACTGTGTACATAATACACTGTTTCATTATTGGAGGCATCATGCAAAACATTTTGATCTGGGCACCGATGCAATATGAAAAAATCTGGAAAGAAATGATAATTAGGTCTATAGAGTGTTATAGTACCATTCAAAATTTCAACTTGTAACCCAAAATGTGTTAGAAGAAAACAGTGTATAATTATTTGAATTAAACCTCCATAGACAGATTTATTGTGTCATTTGACAGATTTAATTTTTCATTTTCATATCTTTGGACATAGATTATAACTTCAAATTCCATAGTGTAGTGTTGAGAAATAAATCTAACAGTTTTTTTGCTGAAGTTTTTATGTTCATTTTATGCCGAAACCAAAATGAAATGCACAACTGACCTTTCTATTACTCCCCTAGTTTACAAATATAAGACGTTTTAACTTTTTTGTGAACCGGATGTATATAGACACGATTTAATGTGTTTGTTCGCTCATTTCAGTCTGTATGTAGTCCATACTGAAATATCCAAAACATGTTATATTTGTGAACGGATGGAGTATTTTGCAGTTCTGCTAGATATCTCACTTCATATACTTCCAGTGTTTTACTATGTTTTTATCCGTTGTGCTATGTTATTTGGTTTCTGTCCGTGGCCATCGCTTGCCTTACCATGCTAGTGGATCTTCCTAATGCCTTTGACCAGAATTATGACTCAAGTAATCTGTGTTGATGAATCTTTACTGTATTGCAGGGGGATTCTTGTTTAGTTCTTCCTACGACAAAACAATCAATGTATGGTCGCTGCAGGTATGAAACTGTCGGTGTACACTCTTCTCTTGATGAGCTGTTAATTGTGTGAGTGTCATTCTTGAAATGAATATCATGTTTTTCTTGTAGTGAGAAATCACAGTGGCATACAGCAAACACATCCATTACCATAAAATGCATAACCTTTCTGTGACCCATTTTTTGTGACTTGGCTTGCTTCTACAGGACTTCTCACATATGCAGACTTTAAAGGGTCGAGCACAAAATCACAGCAATTGTTGTGTTGACAATGATAACCAGTCTTTTTGTATAAGCGGAGACAGTGGCAGTGGAATTTTTGTCTGGCGTGTTGGTACCTCTCTGAAGCAAGAATCATTGAATAAATGGTATGAAACTAATGATTGGATCTACCGGGGTGTTCACTGTTTGGTTGTATCTCGAACCGGTCATCTTTATACTGGTCGTAGAGAAAAATCTATTAAAGCCTGGTCTCTGGAGGTAAAGATGCTAAACTGACTTGCTTTTTCAGTGTCATATTGAAACAGGGTGGTTGGTTGGGCTGTATTAAAATTATAGACAAAGTTGAGGGGTTTTCCGCAAAAAAGCCGGTCCGACCAGGTGTGCCACGAAGCAGCCAGCTGGGCGCCAATTGTCCGCATCTGATTGGTTGTGGACTAAACCATCAAATAGTTTGCAAGTTTATGGATGGGTTGATCATCTTTTGCAAGTTTCTAGACTAAACCATCACATCCAACGCAAGTTTATGGGTCTCTAGTGCTCTTGCCTCCGGAATAAAACTCTGTTTTCCCTCCCAAAAAAAGAGAGAGTACCTAGCTTGTCTAAAAGTTCAGGTTGATGAAAGAGATCTTCACCATAATCTAGCTACAAATAACTCAAAAAGAACAACAGTAATAGAGTTCATCTCAAGAATACAATTGATCTTGTCTCTGTCCCGATATCCTATATGGTCTCCACGATAATCTCTAGTAGCGCGCGGCGCGATGCCTCCACGTCCCGGCGGGCCACGAACGGGTGCGCGAGCAGCTGCGGCACCGTGGCACGCCTCCGGGGATCCTTCTGCACGCACGCGGCCACGAACCCGCGCAGCTCCGCCGACGCCGACGCGCTGTCCGGCACCGACGGAGGATCGCCGTAGCAGATGGCCTCCTTGAGCATCTTCCAGGACGGCGTCCGTTCGGCAGGCAGGACAGGGCGGTGCCCCAAGAAGAGCTCCAGGACGGTGACGCCGAGGCTCCAGACGTCGGCGGCGCAGGCCCCGCGCGGGCCGGCCTGGGCGTTAGGCGCGAACCGCTCGGGGCTCATGTACGCTGTGGTCCCGACGGCGACGGAGACCCGGGTAGAGCGCTGATGGCCGTCGGCGCGGGAGAAGATCCGCGAGACGCCGAAGTCGGCGATCTTGACGTCCCCGCGGGCGCTGGCGAGCAGGTTGTCGGGCTTGAGGTCGAGGTGCGCGACGCCGCGCGCGTGGAGGTGCGCGAGCCCGAGGGCGCAGCGCGCGGCCACCTCGGCGAGCGCGGGCTCAGGGAGGCCGCCCCGGCGGCGGAGGACGTCGTGGAGCGACCCGGCGTCCATGAGCTCGAGGAGGCACGCGGGCTCGCCGCCTTCGCCGCGGAGGACGGCGTGGCAGCGCACCACGTACGGCGACGGCGGCCCGGCCCCGCACGCGCGGCGGAGCACCTCGTCCTGCTCCCTCCCCGCGTCGGTGTCGTCGGGGTAGTGCGCGACCTTGAGCGCGAACGCGGGGCCGGCGGTGCCGCGGAGGCGCACCTTGGTCACCACCCCGCTCGCGCCCTCGCCGAGGTCGGCCAGCCACTCCAGGTCGGACAGCCTCAGCCGGCGCTCCCCGTCCTCCTTGTCCATGCCAGCGGCGGCAGGCGGCGGCACGACGGCGTGAGGCGCAGGCGCGGCGAGGCCCGGGCGGCGGAACATGAGGTGGGGCGCGCACGGGGGCATCGTGCCGCCGGGCGCCATGCGGACGCGGGCCAGCGGTTTTTTCCAGAAGCAGCTATAGCTCGGCCGGACGCGCCCGGCCCGTTCTTGTTCCGTCTTTAGCGGCCCGCAGGCAAGGACAGGAGTCCACGGGGACCACCTGCCAGCGACTGCCAGCGGTGGACCGAGTGTCGGAGAGAGGAGGAGGGATCGGAGTTGGAAAGCGACTTGGAGTAGAGACCAAGGAAGGAAAGAGCCGTCCGTCGTCATCGTCGTTCAAACCAAACCGTGGCGCAGTCCACAGCTCACGATTGTCGCGTTCCACTTTTCCAGTTTTGTTACTTACTCTTTCATTCACAGGCTGTGCTTCCGCGCGTGAACGGCGCAGGGCCGACCTGTGCTGTGCACAGCACATGAGCTGCATGCCGTGTCACGTGGAAAATGCCCCCTTCTACTTTTGGTCCACATTTATTTCTATCCAAAAAAAGCGTGCCTAAACTTTTAGTACAAATATATCGAAAAACATAAGTATGTACAGTCAAGCAAAAAAAAATACATATATGTACTTTCATCGAAAGATCGGTTTGCATCGGCATAGCCATCGACATGGACAACTGCTGCCGTGCCGCCAATGGCAACCTCTCCTCTGGGGGTGACCAACCTTCGGTCGACATCCGTGTGCCGTCGCCACGGGTTGTGCTCCATCTGGCTCGTCCTGTTGTCCTCAACTATGTCGGTTCAACTTCATCCTAGTCGGGCTTCAAAGGCGAGTCCATTTGGCGCATGTTTTAGATCCAACAATCTTGTTCTCCTACCACTCGCGAAATCTCAAAGGCATGTATCCGCAAAAAAGTGTTCTTCAATTCTTGGATAGCCTTCATTTGAAATTCCTCTTGATCTTTAGACCAAGCCGTTGCCATCTGGTTTTGATCTTTGCTCATGGGCATTTCATACAATTATGAATGTGATAAGGCCCAATCTTAACATGCAATCATGCATACCCACCAGTATCGGAGCTACAACAAATAAGTTGGGTGGGCCAAACTGAAGGTTAAGCCTAAGATTTCTATCCGCATGGCCGAGTTTTAGCACTAGGCTCACTGTTTTGGTACAATCCTGGGCGGGCCATAGCCTTGTTTTGTTTCAACGTAGCTCGCCACTGCCCACCACAACATTCAACCGCGCATGAAAAAAAATCCATTCAATTATTCTATTTATATTAAGTAAATATTGTTATAACTATGCATAATTAAATATAAATATATAATAAATTATATGTGTTTTTATTTTTTAATTCTCATTCTCCTGTTAAACCCAATTTTCATCAAGTAATTCCCACGGCAAGGCACGTGGTATCCTCAAGTTGCGTGAAATTGTCGCCCATTCACATAGGGTGCGAAGTAGCTGGGTCTACTAGTTTTTCCGTTTCTTTCATGTTCAATGCTATTTTCTTCCCACTGATTTTCTTCCAGTTTTAACCTTTTAGTTTTCCTTTATTTTTTATTTTTTCCTTCTTTTTTCTTCAAAAAATAGTAAATAAGCGTATTTTTTATGTTTGAGAAAAAAATCTTAACTTTGAGAACTTTTTTTGAAGTTCATGAACTTTTTTAAAAATTGTGAGAAAACATTTTTAAATTAGAGAACATTTTAAAATTTGATAAGAATGTTCGAAATACAAAAGAAAATCGCTAGGGGTCATCTCTACAGTACATAACGGCCGGCCTAGATGTGGACGGTCTGTGCATTTGCCCAACATTTGAGCATTTTCATGCACAAAGTGTCAAATAGGTGCTCCCGTACTTATGTGGATCAGCTACTGTAGCAATCCGTACAATAAAGTGACCCTTTTTTTAAGGTTTTTTATTTTATTTCATTTACAAAAGCACGAACAATTTTTTTAAATTCACAACCAGTTTTTAGAAACATGAACATTTTCTGAATGTGAGAAATTTTGAAACAAGAACAATTTTGGATATTTGAGCAATTTTTTTGAAAACCAGGAAAGTTTTTTGAAAATGTGAACATTTTTTGAATTTATATGGAAAACTTGAAAATGAGACATGTTTATGAAATTCTGAATTCTTATTGAAATGCAGAAACATTTCTTCAAAATTTCCAACCAATTTTCAATAGTGCTACTATTATTTTTGAATTTATGAACAATTTTTTGAAACCGGAAATTTCTTTATAAAATGAATAATTTACAAAACCTGATTTGTTTTCAAACCCGCCGATGAAGTTGAGGATTGGTACGACCATTGTTACGAGCTCACCCGCTCGTACCCTAAGATGTCTTCAAAACCATACCTTTTGTAACTTGGCGTTGTCGGTCGATACGAGCAATGGTACAAGCGCAGTTGCTCGTACCTTGCCCCATCTTAGAAAATGAGACTTTCTGTTTGTCTCCTCCTTCAAGCGGTACAATGGACAGTACGAGAATGTCATTGATTGCTTGATTTCTTTGGACTTTCCTCGTTCGCGTGGTATGAGCAGAGGTATGTGTACCTTGCACCCTCCTTTGTCCTGAATTGCTTTTGTTTAAGAAAAAAAATCTTGAGGACATTTCCTCTTCTTCTTGTGGGGTTAGATCCAAAGGAAAAAATAAATCATAGGTCTAACTCCCAAATAAGAACAACTTCAAATGGTAGGTCTTTAGTAACTTCTATTGAATCCACTCCTTTAGATCCAAAGGAAAAATATTTCATAGGTCTAACTTCCAAATTAGAACAACTTCAAATGTCTTTAGTAACTTTTATTGAACCCACTCCTGGTCTATAACTGAAGACTAGAGTTTTATTAATGATTCTAGTTACCGAATTGCCTGCCGCCTTCTCGAGTGACATAGCTTCTCCGATCGTTATGAAGTTCATTTCCTCTCTCTCGTATTGTTCATCTGCGAGGTACAGCTTCAAGTATTCTCCATTTACGACCCACAGAGTACTCTATCCCCCTTGAACCATACATCTCCTAAATTATGAACTTCTTTGATCTTATAGGGTTCTTCCCACCTGGACCTAAGCTTTCCTGGAAACAACTTAAAATGGGAGTTAAATAGGAGAACTTTGTCTCCAGTGTGAAACTTTTGTTTCAAGATCCTTTTGTCATGCCACATCTTAACCTTTCCTTTAAACAGGCAAGCAATTGCATAAGCTTCATTTCTAAATTCATTTGGAGCATGTACATATAACAATCGCTTTTCTCCGACCTCTTTAAGATCGAGGTTTAAATTCAAAATGGCCCAAAAAATTATGCTCTAATTCTAAAGGTAAATGACATGCCCCTTACCATAGACCATTTTATATGGCATCATACCCATAAAATTTTTGTAGGCAGTGTGATATGCTCAAAGCACGTCGTTGAGCTTTCGTGCCCAATTCGTCCTTGACTTTTTGCACCATCCTCTAAAGCATTGTTTTAACTCTCTGGTTGACAACTCCACCTACCCACTCATTTGTGGATGGTAGGGAGATGCTACGCGAGGTGTAACTCCATACTTACATAGGATCCTCCTTCTAAAAAAACATAGGATCCTCCTAAAAATCCCTTGTATAAAATGATATCCACCATCAATAATAAGAACTTTAGGCACTCCAAACCTTAGGAAGATGATATTTTAATCATCTTTATGGAAGTAGCGGCGTCAGCATGATACGCCAGAATTACTTTTGCCCACTTAGTAACATAATCTATAGTACATACCGCTAATATAGGCCGGCCTAGTCATGGAAGCTCTATGCGTTTGCCTAGCATTTTGATGCACGGGGTGTCAACTGGGGGCTCTCCTACCTATGTGCCACTAATATATCCATATGGAGAAATATGATACTTGGCACGTAAAGCATCAAATACAGATACAATGCAATTGGTATGAGGCGCGACAACTATGTCTCGCTTATAGCAAGATGGAAGAATATCTCGCGTTGAGTGTTTTACTCTCCCATCGTTTACTCGACCGGCCTGATTCGGTGTTCTATTTTTAAGTTCACTGGCTTTCTCCTTCGATAGCTACTCTTCGTTCATTTGGTTTGAGCTTTCTCGGTTTCTTTTTTTTTCTTTTAAGTTTTCCTTGTTTCTTCATGGTTTTCTCAGTTTTTTTTGTTTCTCTATGTTTTTTTCACAGGCTTTCTTCGTTTCTTTCACGATTTTTACTAGGTTATCTTTTTCTTTTGTTTTCTTTGTTTTTCTTGATTTTCATTGGATTTTTTTTGCTTTTGTTTATTTGTTTTTCTTCACTTTTCCTTGTTTCTTTTCAAGGTTTCTTTCTTTTCTTGTTTCCTTCTCGGGTTTCACCGTTTCCATTTTTTGCGTTCGTTTTCATCATTTCCATTTTCTCTGTTGTATGTTTTCGATTTATTGAGTTTCTACTTTTTACTTTGTTTCTTTGTTCATTTACATCGGTTTCTTTTTTGTTAAACAAATGTCCCATTTTTCAGTACACCATATACATTTGTAGTGTACATGTGACACGTTTTTTTGAAACGCTTTGAACATTTTTCAAATACACAATGTACATTTTCTATTAATACATGTTTTGAATACTTTTTAAATAAATGGACAAGATTTTTTAAACATACACGGTGAACTTTTTATGGTAATAAACATCTTTATAAAAATACATGATTAATATTTTTTAAACATATCTTCCTGAAGTTTAGTTTTTTTATACACGATTATAATTGTTTTTGTATACGTTAGGAACATTTTTCCTATACACATTTAACATCTTTCAATACATGTTTGACATTTTTTTAAACTATATTATTTTATGTCTACTTTTTTTCACAACATTGTACATTTGTTTATACATACGGAACAATTTTGCTCATATTTAAGTTTTTGAAATATATGATTAGCATTTGTGGAAACTAATATTTTTTATGTCTACTTTTTACATACACCAAGAATATATATGTTTAACATTTTTCAAATACATGGTTAATATTTTTTCATATCTATGCTTTGATGTCTTCCTAATTTATTTTACATTTTTTTGCATATATCAGGTACACTTTTTATGTAGACGTTTAACATTCTTTTCAAATACATGATTAACATTTTACAATTTTCTTATACAGTAGAAATATTTTTTGTACACACATTTAACATTATTAAAAAACATTATTAACCTTTTCATTTTTGTGTATTTTTCTAAATAGATATTTTGAATATTTATAAATAATAGAAAATGTGAAAAATAAAGCAAAAAACTAATCCAAAAGTATGAAAAGGAAACGGGAGAAAAAAAAAGCGCTGAAGAACTGTAGTCCGCGCTGGTCCGCCCATAGTCGCAGTTTTTTTGACGCGAGGCTGCATTAGGTCTCGCTCTAAGCGAGACATAGTCGCGCCCGGTACGAGGCGCCCACTGCAGCCGAGCAGTCGAATTTAGTGGGCCGATCGAGCTGCACCACTCATTTCGGTTTTGTGAAGCCTTTAGGTGGGTCTTCTCTCTTCTAGTTTTTGTGTTTTTATGTTTTTGATCGGGTCTTTACTCTACTTTTTGTTCATTTTTGTCTTCTTTCTCATTTACTCTTTTTTGTTTACCGTTTTGTTTCAAATTCATGAATATATTTTCTTAAATCGTGAACATGTTTTCAAATTTGTGAGTTTTTTTGGGAATAATTGTTTTATTGTTCAAATTTTGATTTTTTTCGAATTCACATTATTTTGAAATTCATGAACTTTTTTAAAACCAGTGAGCATTTTTAAAATTCGTGAATTTTCAAATTTATTAAAAACTTGAAAATTGTGAACTTATTTTCAAATTCGCAAATATTTTCTGATTTCATCATTTTCCAGATTTTAGAAAATCATTTTTTGCCGAGCATCATCCAAGAAATGGAAGAAAGCATCCAACGCCTTGTCCGGCCACCCATCAACTCCTTCCGCATCATGTTCGGCGATACGGTCAAGGTTGAGGTCCATGGTCACCAAGTGTTCGGCGATATGTCCTAGAGGTAAAAAAAAGTTGTTGATTGTAGTTTTTGCTATGGATATTGATGATTGAAGATGGTTTGCGGCGACGATTTTGTGACGTGCTTGTTGCTGTTGATTCTAGTGTGGAGGAGCATAATGCTGCAACTTTTTTTGTCTCAATTGGATGAATTACACGTACTCGGCCTTGACGGTCCAGATTATGACTGTGTGAGGAATGATCAAGAAGAAGAGAGAGGACTTGATGATGATCCCGAAGTGAAGGAGGACAATGATCCTGTGGCGACACGAGCAAGCACAAAGAGGGCAAGGACAATGAACTATAGCCAAGATGAGACATTGCATTGTGCTTTGCTTGGATGGATTTCTCGCCTGATGCCTCGGTTGGTACAAATCAAATGAAGGAGAAGTTTTTGAGTAGGATTGAAGACTACTATTGCAACAATGTGACCGTCCGCTCCCAACGCACTCAAGGTTCTCTTTCCCACCGGTGGGGTGTGATCCAAGAGCAATGCAACTGATGATTACCGACTGGGGTGCAAATCACATATTGTGGACCTCTCATCCAAGAGCTATACAAAGCAACACAACAAGAAAGGCGGTGGCAAGGTATTCACATGACACCATTGCTACAAGGAACTAGTTGGCAAAGAGAAGTGAATCCGAAGAAACTTCGAAACCACACAGAAGAGGTCACAAATTAGCATATCCATTGAAGCCGATGACGAAGAGGATGGAATTTTCCATCCTCACAAAAGGCCGGATGGGCAAAAGAGTCTAAAATAGAGGAAGAAGCATGGAAGCGTCGACACCTACAAATAGGAGCTTTGTGCTATGATTGAGACCAAGAAAGATTTGGGAGCTGAACGCAAATAAGAGAAGTCGGTGAGGTGGAACAAGTTAAGTACATGGAGGATGAGAAGTGGAGAGCAAAGTTGGCGGCCCAAACGAGGAAGATGAAAACAGAGGATCGTAACATTAGACTCGAGGAGGAGAGGCTTGCAAAAGAGAAGAAGGCAGAAGATTGTGCTATCATGTTCATGGACCCGAGCACGATGGATGCCACGACAAGAAAGTATTAGGAACTCACTCGTGGGGATATCTTGGCCCAATCGGAGGTTGGCTCTGGTGGCCATGGTGGTGGTGGTGGTAAGCACGGAAGTGCTTGAGTTCGTGTAGTATGAATTTGAGAAGGCTTTGTCCATGACATGAAGACATGCTATGTTGTGTTTTTTTTATCAAACTCGATCCATTGGGTGGCTTTTGGATGAAGTATATGCATGTTTTAATTTGGATTGTTTGACTGAATGAACTATATGTGTGTTTTTATGTTGAATTGGTGCATATTATCAATTTGTATCATTCAAATGATTGATGAAAATCATGCAACTATTTTAAATGTGGACGACAAAGGATAAAAACATAGACAATTTTAAAATCCTACGACGCAGTCTCAGATCACTGACTGGTGGGCACGGGCAAGGAAGCGGCTAGCCAAGAGGAGCAGGAAAGGCTTTGATACGACGGTCATGTTCATATGTTGGTCTTTGTGGAAGCAGAGAAACGCTAGGGTCTTTGGTAGGAGTAGTACGCTAGATGTCTTTGGTGTAACTGAGGCTATCTTTCAGGATCTACATAATTGGAGGACGGCAGGAGCCACTGGAGTGGAGTACGTAGCCTAGTAGCATATCGCGTTTAGGGAGTGGAGTGGAGGCGATGTCATGGTCGACTTGTGACCTCGTGACTAGCAACTAAACCTCTCTTGTAAATATTTTTCTCTCCTTCTATAAAGCTATGGTACGCCTTTGACGTACCCTCGAAAAAAATATATAGGGGTTCGATTAGGTCCGACAACTATATAACTCAAAGTTATGGTTTAAAAAGCATATGAGAAATTATAGGATAAATGATTGGCTAGTGTTGCCCTTAGCCAGCCTGATAGCCACACGGCATGTAACCAACCCCATTTAAGCACGCTCATCGCATCATCGTAAACTTCAACTTCGTCTTGCCAAGCTTCACGGTTATGTCGTTTAACCCCGGTTTCAAATTCAGCAATACAATTTTACCGAAATAGGCTTACGCCCCGCTATATTGATATAGCAACAACCACCCGAACAACAATCCGACCCACGCTGGGGCAAACAGCACAAGCACACCCAAAAGAAATAATAAGAGAAAATAAAAGAAGAAGTGCCAACAACGCTGGATCAATGAAAGCTACGGCACACCGCGATCGCTGTGCCCACCGAAGATAACCACCACGCTCCAAAGCCACCGAGTTGCCGTGTACCAAACACCACCTTCAAGAAGGAATGCGACGATGACGACGCTGATGCCCGGACGAATCCTAGGATTTCTCCCGGTACACGGAGGGTAGAGGGGGAGAGAGGGTCACCCGACGCCCTTCAAGAAGGATGGCGGCGCCCGCAGGCGTCACCGCGTTGGTGCCGGCAAGACCCGACATGGATTTCTCCCTACCTCTCGGGCCCACCACCCAGGACCAACCTTCGGCTCCACCACACCCACCGCCCACCAACATGCACCAACAATCACCAACAATCACCAGGACACCGCCGTCGTCTCACCACGGCCAACGAAGCGAGGCCGGCCGGATCCAAACGAGACACCCGAAGACAAGGACCGGCAGCACCGCAGCCACGAGGGAGGGAACAACCTCCACCGGCTTAGGCGGTAGCAGACCGGGCATAGCAGCAAAGGCACACCAGACCCCCTGTCCGGCCAGGCCCAACGTGGGCCCGTGAAGCTCCGTCGCCATGCTGTAGCAGTCGCGGCACAGCAGCCGCCGTCCTTGCCGCGAGGAGCTCGCCGGAAACCACCGGAGAACAACCCACTGCGGCCACCCAGCAGGCCCGCCCCGACCCAGATCAGGCCCGTAGGGCCTAGATCTGGGCCAGCCGGGCGCCGCCGACCGCCGCAAGCCATGGGTCGTCACCGCCGCCAAGGGGCAACGCCTCCGCACCGCCGCCGTCCAGATCCGCGCCGGAACGCCGCCGGCCGAAGGGCTCCGCCGCCAGGACCGCTCGCCCGAGCCGGGGTCCAGCGACGGGGGAAGAAGGAGGGCCGCCACCGCCGGACTGCGGGGCGCCGCGCGGGCAACGCCCGGCCGCGCCCGCCGGCGGCAGCGGCGAGGGGGAAGGGAGGCGGGGACTCACAGGGAGGGGGAGGGGTGGGGAACCGCCCCGGTCGCCTCGCTCGGGGAGGGCGACGCGGGGGGCAGGCGGGGGCGAATGGGCCGGGCGAATGGCTGGATTTTAAAGCAACAATACATTTTTCATGCTTACCGCTGCGAAATCTCAAGGCCCCTATTTACCAACACAGAAACAAAAAACAGAAACAAAAAATCTGCAAACTGCAATTTTGTATAGCCTCGTTTCCAAGTTGGCATGATCTTAGTGTGGTATGTGTAAAGAGAGAAAAGAGCGCCAACTTAGAAAATAATAAATATTAAAAACTCTTCACATTTTTTGTACTCACAATTTTATTTTTGTCCAGAGTCCACGCAAGTCACTTGTTCATGGAACTTTTTTATAAGATTATAAAGCTATACCGTTATTGCTTTCATTTTTTTTTGAACTTTTTGACTTCTTTTGCAATTTCTAAATTATTATTTTTAAATCAGGTGCAATGGGTCCCGAGACCCATTGGCTATTTCAGTACTACATTCTACGTAGACTTTTCATATTGATATATGGTTCATTTTGTAAAGTACCCGTGCTACCATTATATTTCAGTGGTTTTCAATAAAAGGGCTGCATTCTTCTAAATCGTTCTTATAGTTGAACATAAATTTGATTTAAAAGAAATTCGGTTTAATTCGTTGCAGCAGTGAGAGAGGAAGTAAACGATACTGCTACAAATGAGACGAGCGACATAGGACAGGAGCGACATTGGCTCTACCCGTCAATGTGTCGCCGCTCCTCCCTCCGCCTCCGCCGTCGCCATTCCTCCGCCTGCCCATCCTCCACCTCACCGCCCTCACGCAGCCGCGAGCGCTATGCCGCCTGCGCAGCCGCCGCGACGCGCGCGAGCTCCGGGAAGCTCGACACGGAGGACGCGCACCACATGTTCGACGAATTGCCGCGGCATGACACTTCGCTCTGCCCTGGCCCGCGCGCCGGCGTCCGGGGCCTGCAGGGACGGCGGACCCACGAACTCTCACAGGCGCCCTCTTCAGCTGCATGCCCCGAGGCGCCCGCCTCCATCCCCACCGGTCGCATCACGTCGCGCTGCTCCGCCCCGGCAAACGTGAGCAGCGCCAGTCCGTCGTCGCTCTCGCTAAAGCCGTAGGGATCCAGGTTGTCCATGGCGGCGCCGAGGCAAAGGGATGAGGGTGCCGGCGCACGTTACTGCCGGGTTACTGCCCGAAGGGGATTCTTCTCGGCTGCCTACGTCGCCGTGCACGGCCTCACCGCTGGCATCGCAATTCACAAGTCTCAGGTCGTTACTCGTGACCCCGTACCGGCAGGAGATTCTTATGGGTCTCCAACTTTTTTCGATGTATCTCGTTTTATGGCTCAAGTGAATAAGTATGAAGTTCTAGACCATTTTATTCTGGACATCAACCCTCCATTTTATGTCATTCTAGGCTATTGCCCCTATGCTTAATTACTTAGCCGTTCTTTACCATACTCTTTTAAATTATCTGCACGACAAGATTATAGCTGTCTGTTGAGAAGTCTTGCAGGCTGTCACTCCCATTGATTTGTTGACCACTGTTGCTTGTTAAGGCTTACTATTTTATTGATTTGGTTGCAGCACTCCACCTATATGTCTTTGGGAATAAAGGCACTTCTTGGATCATGTAAAATATCCACTCTGCTAAAACCTTCATCGGATCTCACTCAGCAAGAATCTGAGCCACCATTTATGGCTGAAACCATGCATCTTTCGCAGGTAACGCGTTACATCCTCTGCATGCAAGACATGTGCATTTTGTTGAGATCATCATGGATCCAGTGGTTGCTTTGTTATGTGATGTCAGATAGTCACCATCACAGGTCCTCACTTGATATTCCTGGAATTGTCTCTCATGTCTATGTGAAGTATTTTATACCGGTCCCTCACCCTATATATGGCTACAAGGCAAAATAGAAATTGTTCTCTACAACTGTACTGATAATCCCTGGTATATTATAAACACATGTTCTTGCCAATGGGACCTCTTGCACTCTTAATTTTGTTCATATACCTGGTCCTGCTTGCTTCATGCTATTCGGTTATAACCTATCAATAATTATTTGTGTCTTGCTGTAATCGAATTCGTGTTCTGTTATTTAGTACACTTGCACTTGTGGTTCTTCAATGGATCATGTCAATGCAACCTCTTTGCACACTTGCATCTGCATGGTTGCTCTATAAACTACATCCGCAGTTGACTGAACTTATCTTTTGCTTTTGGTCTCTGTTGGCTGGCATTCTGCTAGCTTTTACCTCTGTTGCAGGGGAAGCTTCCCTTTTGGTGGTTGTAAGGATTTGCTTGCCGTATGCTACATGTTGTTAATATTTGAGCTTGTTCAGTTTTCTTTTTGCTTTGAAATTGGTGACGAAGGTCAAGGATCTGGTCGTCCAGGTGAACGGTGAATAATGAACAATAGATAAGCAAAAAACTTTAATAGGAATTACGTATAAGGCAACCATCAAACTGACAGTACAGTGAAGCGTGCTTATGCTTTGAGTTATATGATTATATCTCCACCCATATTTTGTAAATTTGAGGCAATTTTAACGAGAACACAACATAAATTTATTACTGAAATCAGAACATATAGTTGGATATCAATCCCCTCAAAGCTACAAAAATCAACTAATCCATGCAGGTGCACATTTACCACAAAATGTCTATATATCTTCTCCCTAGAAATGCCATGCATGGTCGATAGCTAGATAATCTTGTTTTCACCATGTGCTTATCATCCTACAAATTTGAGCCAATATACTTTCCATGCTTCATCTGCTGACCCGGGCACACCCCATAGGAGCACATGATACTTGCCGACCTTCTTATATTCATCTGCTACTTTTATCACAAGAAAGTAGTTGTTGCCCTTTCCTGCAGGTTGCATGCCCACATAGAGCACATCAACAAGGGAGTTGTCCTTCTTGTTTACCAACTTGAACACCACAAAGCGCCCGATTTGCCAGTATAGGGCGTCATGAAAATTCTGAACTTGCACCCATCCATTGCCAGTAGGGGCACCAGGTGGCGGTGCTGCAGCTGAGGGACTAAGTGCTGCTGGTGCCGATGCCGGTGGTGGGGCATTACCTTGATAGGTCGGAGATGTGGCTGGGGGACTAAATTGTGGTGGCGGCGGTGGTTGGTTAACTTGGTACATCGGAGGTGTGGTAGGTGGACTTAATGGTGATGATGGCGGTGGGTGGTTACCTTGGTTGGTCGGAGGTGTTGCTGGTGGACTAGACATAGGCGATGGGGAAGTAGATGGAGGAGGTGCGCTAGTGGTTGGTGCTATTGCTGGTGGACTCAATGGTGGTGGTGGAGGACTAGCTAAAGCTGTCGGTGGCGGACTATATGATGGTGGAGGTGGAGGGGATTGGTCATCAGCTTGGTATGTTGGAGGTGTAGCAGGAGGACTAGACAAAGGTGGTGTGGCAATGGATGGAGCCGGTGGTGTACTCGAGGATGGTGGTGGAGGACTTGATAGAGCTACTGGTGGAGTAGATGATGTTGGTGATGGAGTTTGCTCATCAGTTGAGTCCGTTGGAGGTGTTGCTGGTGGACTAGACATAGAGGATGGGGAAGTAGATGGAGGAGGTGTGCTAGTGGTTGGTGCTATTGCCGGTGGACTCAACGGTGGTGGTGGAGGACTAGCTAAAGCTGTCGGTGGTGGACTGTATGATGTTGTAGGTGGAGGGGACTGGTCATCAGCTTGGTACGTTGGAGGTGTAGCAGGAGGGCTAGACAAAGGTCGTGTGGCAATAGATGGAGCTGGTGGTGTACTCGATGATGGTGGTGGAGGACTTGATAGAGTTACCGGTGGACTAGATGATGGTGGTGATGGAGTTTGCTCATCAGTTGAGTCTGTTGGAGGTGTTGCTGGTGGACTAGACATAGGCGATGGGGAAGTAGATGGAGGAGGTGCGCTAGTGGTTGGTGCTATTGCCGGTGGACTCAATGGTGGTGGTGGACTAGCTAAAGCTGTCGGTGGCAGACTGTATGATGGTGGAGGTGGAGGGGACTGGTCATCAGCTTGGTACATTGGAGGTGTAGCAGGGGGACTAGACAAAGGTGGTGTGGCAATGGATGGAGCCGGTGGTGTACTCGATGATGGTGGTGGAGGACTTGATAGAGCTACTGGTGGATTAGATGGTGGTGGTGATGGAGTTTGCTCATCAGTTGAGTCCGTTGGAGGTGTTGCTGGTGGACTAGACATAGGTGATGGGTAAGTAGATGGAGGAGGTGCGCTAGTGGTTGGTGCTATTGCCGGTGGACTCAATGGTGGTGGTGGAGGACTAGCTAAAGCTGATGGCGGCAGACTATATGATGGTGGAGGTGGAGGGGACTGGTCATTAGCTTGGTACGTTGGAGGTGTAGTAGGGGGACTAGCCAAAGGTGGTGTGGCGATGGATGGAGCCGGTGGTGTACTCGATGACGGTGGTGGAGGACTTGATAGAGTTACCGGTGGACTAGATGCTGGTGGTGATGTAGGAGTTTCCTCCTCTGTTGAGTCTGTTGGAGGTGTAGCAGGTGGGCTAGAGGGAGGTGGTTGAGTAGTTGGGGCTATTGGTGGGGGGCTAGATGACGCCGATGGTGGAGGAGGCTGATCATTAGTCGGGTTCATAGGAGGTGCCGCAGTTGGGCTTGATGGAGGTGGTGAGGGAATGGAAGTGGGATTCAATGTAGGTGGTGGCGATTGATTGTTAGGTTCGTAGGATGGAGGCGTAACAGGGGGACTAGATGGAGGTGTTGGTGGGGTGGCTGGAGCTAGTGGTGGGGGGTTAGATGATGGAGATGGTGGAGGAGGTTGATCATTTGTCGGGTTCATTGGAGGTAAGGCAGGTGGGCTAGATGAAGGTGGTGAGGCAATGGACGGAGGATTCAATGGAGGTGGTGGCGATTGATCGTTAGGTTCGTAGGATGGAGGCGTAACAAGGGGACTAGATGGAGGTGTTGGTGGGGTGGCTGGAGCTAGTAGTGGGGGGCTAGATGACGTCGTTGGTGGAGGAGGTTGATCATTAGTCGGGTTCATTGGAGGTGCCGCAGGCGCACTAGATGGAGGTGGTGGGGGAATGGGCGGAGGATTCAATGGAGGCGGCGGCGATTGATCATTAGGTTCGTAGGTTGGAGGTGTAACAGGGGGACTAGATGAAGGTGTTGGTGGAGGGCTTGATGATGACGGCGGAGGAGGAGATTGGTTGCTAGGCTGGTAGGGTGGAGGTGTAGTAGGAGGACTAGTTTCTGATGGAGGTGGAGGTGATGGTGTCATGGGTGGTGAATAGGACAGGGATGGCGGTGGTGATGGGGAACCATTACCTTGGTCTGGGGAAGGCCCAGGTGATGACGGCGTTGTCTCTCCATCATCGCACTCCTTTTCCGGTGGTCCTCGACCATCATTGTCATGGTTTTTCGGACCATGTCCGGGCTTAGGGCATTTTGGTTTTTTCACCGGCCCTACACCATTTGATTTATGATCATCACCGTCATGGGAATCCTTCCCATTTCCAACCGAAGAGCCCTTGTCATCGGCTTGGGATACATGGGCAGCAAAGATAAGAATTAGGAGGGATAGAACTACAATGGGCAGCGATCTCATTTTAGGTTGAAAACTCTAAGCGTAAACACCTACCAGAGAGCTGTTTTTGATTGGCTTATGGGTTTGTCCAGAATGGGGGGCAATGCTAGCCATTTATAGTGGTGTTAACCTCGGTATTGGCTATGTTTTGCTAGATCTGACTCACAGAAGATTCTGACATTGTCACGCACTGTACCGGCCTGCATTCCGGCCTGCATTTGTTTCCTGTCAGATAAAAGAGGGAGAAAGAATCATCACAAGTGAAAACCAGCAGTAGAGTCCACTCGGTTTCTCTGCTAATTTCGTTGACATTTTACAGGCTCCATGGTTCTCCGTGCACAGCATCTTAGCCTAGATCGCAGGGCCATGCATGGAACTAATTAATGCCACACTGTGTGATAATGGGTTGGCCATGAGAAGCAGAGCTTGGGAGGCGTGGGCAGATTCCAAATGGAGCAGGCAAAAACTGCCAGGTGCCTTAGTTGAGTTGGTTAGCAACATAGACAGCACCGCTACACACGATCTAGTTGACTTCAGAGATAGTTAGCTAGCAGTGTCAGATCTGTAGCAGCAGTGCAGCACACATCAAATGGACGGGAGAGCTATCTAGCTGTGAGCTTTCATGGGCAGCAGTGGAGCACAGAGGAAGCCTGGCCAATCAAAAGTCGCATCTCTCCATGTGAAGCTTCCAGCTGCTCATATCTCTACGTAGACTTGTATCCAGTTGATCTGACGTTGTCGATTACTAGATTCACAGGTGGTACGTGTGACCACGCACGCGAGGCTGCATATGGGTAGTAGAATGGACACCACAGCTATCTTGGTAAGAACTCATCCTGAAAATTTTGTGAGATTGGTACTTATATTATACCAGGAGGCAACAAGTATCTCAACTTAATTAAAAAATTGGAAACTGCTCCTGCACCAGATCAGCTCTGTTGCTGTGTCAGCATTCCAAGCAAGACAACCCTCCTTGATTCTCATTTTGATGGTGATCCTAGTTCCTTCTCATCGGGGCAAAAGCTAGATCTACTTCCACAGTCACACTGTTGCCCCAGTGCTAATTTGACAGAGTGGAAACTTTATCGTTCAAGATGCCTTTCAGCAAAAAATAGTTGAACATGCAAACTGAAAGTAACAGCGATGCTGGTACTGTCATTCATCTCTAGTTCCATATACAAGATGCAAAAACCTAAAATCTTGGAATGTTCTCCAGATACAAGTCACAGGATAGAAAGACATTGAAATCACCTTTTGCATTTCCCAGTAATAAGGATGTTAGAGAAGTGGAAACGGTGAACTCTCTCAGCTTAAGCATTTTTCATGTTTAAAGCATAGTGATAATATACATACTGTTAAGAAAATAATTTGGGCTGCAATTTTCGTGCTTTGGTGTGTAACATACTGAAACTTCATGCCTTTTGTGACTATGGAGCACCACGGGTAATGAACGCTTGTGTTTTGCTCATGCTCTTGGCAAATCCTGTTGGGTCAGGATATGCTCCTTCGTAATTTTCATTCGGAGGGGCTAGTTTCTGCTCATTCCTGTTTATGTCTTTGGAATAGTTTGTGAAACATAAATGCAGATGTTCTGCTTTGTGCAACATCTGTAAGTTATGCTGTTAGATATTCTTCTTTAAATTGCTGCAGAGTTGAGGGTTTTCACGCAGTGTACTGATTTAAGGAATAAGGCCTAAAAGGAGGTCGGTGTAAAATTGCTGCAGAGTTGAGGGTTTTCCCCCAGTAATAATTCACGACTTCAAATGCTCCAGAATCACCTCTCTTTTTTCGTCCACACATCTACTGGTCTTGTGGTCGCCATTGGGCATTTCTACTAAGTTTATTTGATATTCATCAGAGAGTACTTAGTTTATGTACTACATGCTGGAAGAAAATAATTTCCATATATGAACATGTCATGGCTAATTGGTAATTTTACTACATGTTGTATGCTTTTCAAATCTTCTGGGAGATATTATATGGAAAAGTGTTTCAATCTTGTCCATTAAGTTTATATATGGACTACTGCTCTTTGAAGATATGAGAATGGATGCATGTGATACAAACTTAACCTTTCTAACCGAACCTGCCTTTTGTCTCTCGGGATGGTAAAGTTTCACTAGTATGGTACTATATATATCACAAGCCAAACTGAACTTGAGAGTCCCATCCATGTAACAAAACATTCGGAGAGAGTTTAGCTAATTGCTTCAACTTTTGTTCTTAAGGTTCTATTATCATCTAGTTTTTTTCTAGAATATGCATGAGTGGTGCGTACCATATATTAGATATAAGAAAACTTTTGTTCTTCAGGTTCTTTTATCATCTACTCCCTCCGTCCTTGAAAGAGTGTACTTTCAACTTTATTGGAAAGTCAATTTTTTTTTATGTTTGACCGTATTTATACAATAATAGACCAACATTTATGCCATCAGATTAGTAGCATTAGATTCATGATAAAATATATTTTCGTCATATACCTATTTGGTTTCACAAGCATTGATATATTTTTGCACAAACTCGGTCGAACTTTGAGATAGTTTGACCCTCCAACAAAGTTGGAAGTACACTCTTTCAAGGACGGAGGGAGTAGGTTTTTTCTAGAATACACACGAGCGTGCGTATCGTACATTAGAGTAAAGAGAAGGGCAAAGATAGCCCGGCCTACCCAAAGCGAACTAGCATCATATCGTAGCATTTGCGTGAACTATGGTCTGGACCGTATATATATTTTTCAGCCCATACAAACAAACAATGCAAAGCTTATTATTTGGAAAACCAGTTCTGTGCCATGGTTTGATATCTTACCTATTTGCAGAGTGTCTTGCATTGCTTTGCCTGTGTAGAACCCACTTCCGCGCCACATCTCAGATTGCACAGAAGGTAATTTGTGTTACTTTTCTCCATCTCCATTGCTTAATGCTCTTTCCTATACATTAGTGCATCTAAGTGGACCATTTTTAAGTAATGGGGGTGTCTTCTCATTCCACTAAATAGTAAATATTAAGCAATTACATTTGAGATGACGAGGCCTTATATCCGATTCACTCAAACCATTATGCATGTTGAATACATCATCTGGGAGAATATTTCCTTTTTGTGTTCCTTAGTAAGAGCTGGAGCTTCTGTTGACTATACTTCCTTTGCAACCTACTTGGAAGAAATGCTAGAAATGGGATCATGTGTGTGGACTAGAAACTGCCTAAGTAATTAATCTTGGTATATCGATCATAGATATTTTTACTTGACTGCTGGGCTGTAGTGCTCCGACAAGGCAGAGGACTTTGAATAGATATCACCGAGTGAACTTTTTTCTTACTTTTGTGGGGGATTACTGAGTGAACTTTGAAGCCTTCAATCCATTATTGGGTTGCAGTTTCTACCACACTGAAACGTGGAGCTACATGGAAATGTGAGTTTCTGTTGATTTTTGCCAATGTTTTCTATGTGTACATCCCTTTGTTTCGCGATCGCTTGATTCTTTGAACCTTTACGTACCTTCCCTAGTGACAGGTTCCAGTTCAAGTTCTCAATTTAAAATCTCCAGTTTGCATTAGGGTGATGCATGCAAACGACTCCACTGCTGGTGCTTGAGTTTTAAATATACAACATATTATAATGTTACAGATGGCAGAGAAGACGAACTTTTCATATAGCAGTGAGATTACTTAACAGTGCGTAATGGCGAACAATAATAATTTCCATGTCAATCTTGCCGATTTGATGCATGGGTGTTCCTTTTCTACCAAGCGACATATGCATGTTGTGAAAGATTTACCAACCTTGCCCCTGCTGCTGAAGCGAGCTCCAGTTGGACTGGCCGCGTATAGATTCGCGTGATGTTTTCGTTCGCTGCTGTTTCCTGCAGGGTTTTTTTCGTTTTTCTTCTGTGGTTTTTTCATTATTTTGTCTGGTTTTCAAAGGTTTTGTTCCATTTTTTTTCGATTTTTTCTGTTTTGGTTCATTTTTCCTTTCATTTTTTCTTTATGTTTCTTTATTTTTGTTTCTGTTTTATTTTCTTGTTATTTCTCTTTTTTGTGTATCATATAAGAAGTTCATCGGATATTAAGAAAATGTTCACAGTATATCATGAAAAAAATCATCATGCATTATAAAAATGTTCATCCTGTATTAAAAAATGGTCATCGTTTCCATTTGAAGAAAGCCAGGTTCAAGACAGCAGAGCCGGAGAAGATGATCTCTGCCGCTTAAGTCTCCAGTCAAAATCGGAGTTCTGATAAGTAGATTGAGACAGTGCTCTGTAATAGGGACAGTTTCCAGTTTCCCCTTTTGCTCGTGCATTTTGAGCAAAACTTGGGATGTTATTAGCTTGCTGAGTTGGTGGTCAGTTGATCTTTCTTTTGCGCTGCTTCGTGTAGTGCGTAACCAGAACTTGTGTTTTCCTTTTTGTGAACTTTTTGGTTTCATATATATATGTGGAACCGGAAGGGCTTTGCCCCTCCTGTTGCTCTAAAAAAAATGGTCGTTGTATATTAAGAAATTATTCAATGTATACTACAAAATGTTCATTGTGTACTTGAAACTTGTTCACCATAATATGTGAAGAAAATTTTCAGTGTTTTTACAAAAAAATAAAAATCACTGGATATTACAAAACTGTTCAATTTGTATTAAAAAATTGTCTGGTGCATATAGTCATATTTTCACATAATGTTCGAAACAAAACCGAGCAAGAAAATGGGCGCTGCAGTAAACCGGGTGGTACAGTATCGTTTTGCTACAGTACCAAAACGCTAGAGTCCTCTACATTACTGCTTTCTTCCCAATATCTAAGGCGTCTTCCCACATTATAGCTTTTTGTTGATAAGTCTCGAAGGCTGTTACTCCCATTGATTCATTCAGCATTGTTACTCGTTAAGGCTTACTATATTATTGATTATCGTTGCAGCACTCCACCTATATGTCTTTGAGGATAAAGGCACTTCTTGACAAGAGATCATGTAGAATATCCACTCTGCCAAAACCTTCGTCAGATCTCACTCAGCAAGAATCTGAGCCAACCATTCACGGCTGAAATCATGCATCTTTCGGAGGTAACGCGTTACATCTTCTGCAAGCAAGACATGTACATTTTGTTGAGATCATCATGGATCCAGTGGTTGCTTTATTATGTGATGTCAGATAGTCGCTATCACAGATCGGTCACTTCTTGTGCACCTCACTTGATATTCCTGGAATTATCTATCATGTCCATCAGTCCATGTGAAGTATTTTATGCTGGTCCCTCGCCCTATATATGGCTAAATGGCAAAATAGAAACTGTTATCTACAACTGTGTTGATAATCCCTGGTATATTATAAACATATGTCCTTGCCTATGGAACCTTTTGGCACTCTTAATTTTGTGCATATACCTGGTCCTGCTTGCTTCATGCTATTCGGTAACCTATCAGTAATTATTTGTGTCTTGCTGTAATTGAATTCATGTTCTGTTATTTAGTACACTTGCACTTGTGGTTCTTCAATGGATCATGTCAATGGAACCTCATTGCACACTTGCATCTGCATGGTTGCTCTCTAAACTACATCTGGCAGTTGACTCAACTTATCTTTTGCTTTTGGTCTCTGTTGGCTGGCATTGTGCTAGCTTTTACCTTTGTTGCAGGGGAAGCTTCCCTTTTGGTGGTTGTAAGGATTTGCTTGCCGTATGCTACATGTTAATATTTGAGCTTGTTCAATTTTCTTTTTGCTTTGAAATTGGTGACGAAGGTCAAGGATCTGGTCGTCCAGGTGAACGGTGAATAATGAACAATAGATAAGCAAAAAACTTTAATAGGAATTCTAAGGCAACCATCAAACTGACAGTACAGTGAAGCATGCTTATGCTTTGAGTTACATGATTATATCTCCACCCATATTTTGTAAATTTGAGGCAATTTTAACGAGAACACAACATTAATTTATTACTGAAATCAGAACATATAGTTGGATATCAATCCCCTCAAAGCTACAAAGATCAACTAATCCATGCAGGTGCACATTTACCACAAAATGTCTATATATCTTCTCCCTAGAAATGCCATGCATGGTCGATAGCTAGATAATCTTGTTTTCACCATGTGCTTATCATCCTACAAATTTGAGCCAATATACTTTCCATGCTTCATCTGCTGACCCGGGCACACCCCATAGGAGCACATGATACTTGCCGACCTTCTTATATTCATCTGCTACTTTTATCACAAGAAAGTAGTTGTTGCCCTTTCCTGCAGGTTGCATGCCCACATAGAGCACATCAACAAGGGAGTTGTCCTTCTTGTTTACCAACTTGAACACTACAAAGCGCCCGATTTGCCAGTATAGGGCATCATGAAAGTTCTGAACTTGCACCCATCCATTGCCAGTAGGGGCACCAGGCGGCGGTGCTACTGCTGAGGGACTAAGTGGTGCTGGTGCCGATGCCGGTGGTGGGGCATTACCTTGATAGGTCGGAGATGTGGCTGGGGGACTAAATTGTGGTGGCGGTGGTGGTTGGTTAACTTGGTACATCGGAGGTGTGGTAGGTGGACTTAATGGTGATGATGGCGGTGGGTGGTTACCTTGGTTGGTCGGAGGTGTTGCTGGTGGACTAGACATAGGCGATGCGGAAGTAGATGGAGGAGGTGCGCTAGTGGTTGGTGCTATTGCTGGTGGACTCAATGGTGGTGGTGGAGGACTAGCTAAAGATGTCGGTGGCGGACTATATGATGGTGGAGGTGGAGGGGACTGGTCATCAGCTTGGTACGTTGGAGGTGTAGCAGGTGGACTAGACAAAGGTGGTGTGGCAATGGATGGAGCCGGTGGTGTACTTGATGATGGTGGTGGAGGACTTGATAGAGCTACTGGTGGACTAGATGGTGGTGGTGATGGAGTTTGCTCATTAGTTGAGTCCGTTGGAGGTGTTGCTGGTGGACTAGACATAGGCGATGGGTAAGTAGATGGAGGAGATGCGCTAGTGGTTGGGGCTATTGGTGGTGGACTCAATGGTGGTGGAGGAGGACTAGCTAAAGCTGGCGGTGGGGGATTGTATGAGGCTGGAGGTGGAGGGGACTGGTCATCAGCTTGGTACGTCGGAGGTGTAGCAGTGGGACTGGACAAAGGTGGTGTGGCAATGGATGGAGCCGGTGGTGTACTCGATGATGGTGTTGGAGGACTTGATAGAGCTACTGGTGGACTAGATGGTGGCGGTGATGGAGTTTGCTCATCAGTTGAGTCTGTTGGAGGTGTTGCTGGTGGACTAGACATAGGCGATGGGTAAGTAGATGGAGGAGGTGTGCTAGTGGTTGGTGCTATTGCTGGTGGACTCAATGGTGGTGGTGGAGGACTAGCTAAAGCTGTCGGTGGCGGGCTGTATGATGGTGGAGGTGGAGGGGACTGGTCATTAGCTTGGTACATTGGAGGTGTAGCGGGGGGGCTAGACAATGGTGGTGTGGCAATAGATGGAGCCGGTGGTGTACTCGATGATGGTGGTGGAGGACTTGATAGAGCTACTGGTGGACTAGATGGTGGCGGTGATGGAGTTTGCTCATCAGTTGAGTCTGTTGGAGGTGTTGCTGGTGGACTAGACATAGGCGATGGGTAAGTAGATGGAGGAGGTGTGCTAGTGGTTGGTGCTATTGCTGGTGGACTCAGTGGTGGTGGTGGAGGACTAGCTAAAGCTGTCGGTGGCGGGCTGTATGATGGTGGAGGTGGAGGGGACTGGTCATTAGCTTGGTACGTTGGAGGTGTAGCGGGGGGGCTAGACAATGGTGGTGTGGCAATAGATGGAGCCGGTGGTGTACTCGTTGATGGTGGTGGAGGACTTGATAGAGCTACTGGTGGACTAGATGATGGTGGTGGAGTTTGCTCATCAGTTGAGTCTATTGGAGGTGTTGCTGGTGGACTAGACATAGGCGGTGGGGAAGTAGATGGAGGAGGTGCGCTAGTGGTTGGTGCTATTGCTGGCGGACTCAATGGTGGTGGTGGAGGACTAGCTAAAGCTGTCGGTGGCGGGTTGTATGATGGTGGAGGTGGAGGGGACTGGTCATCATCTTGGTACGTTGGAGGTGTAGCGGGGGGACTAGACAAAGGTGGTGTGGCAATGGATGGAGCCGGTGGTGTACTTGATGACGGTGGTGGAGGACTTGATAGAGTTAGTGGTGGACTAGATGATGGTGGTGATGTTGGAGTTTCCTCATCAGTTGAGTCTGTTGGAGGTGTAGCAGGTGGGCTAGAGGCAGGTGGTTGAGTAGTTGGAGCTATTGGTGGCGGGCTAGATGACGATGATGGTGGGGGAGGCTGATTAGTAGTCGGGTTCATAGGAGGTGCCGCAGTTGGGCTTGATGGAGGTGGTGATGGAATGGATGGAGGATTCAATGTAGGTGGTGGCGATTGATCGTTGGGTTCGTAGGATGGAGGCATAACAGGGGGACTAGACGGAGGTGTTGGTGGGGGGCTAGATGACGTTGTTGGTGGAGGAGGCTGATCATTAGTCGGGTTCATTGGAGGTGCCGCGGGCACACTAGATGGAGGCGGTGGCGATTGATCATTAGGTTCGTAGGTTGGAGGTGTAACAGGTGGACTAGATGAAGGTGTTGGTGGGGGGCTTGAGGATGACGGCGGAGGAGATTGATTGCTAGGTTGGTAGGGTGGAGGTGTAGTAGGAGGACTAGTTTCTGACGAAGGTGGAGGTGATGGAGTCACCGGTGGTGAATAGGATGGGGATGGCGGTGGTGATGGTGAACCATTACCTTGGTCTGGGGAAGGCCCAGGTGATGACGGTGTTGTCTCTCCATCATCGCACTCCTTTTCTGGTGGTCCTCGACCATCATTGTCATGGTTTTTCGAACCATGTCCGGGCTTAGGGCACTTTGGTTTTTTCACCGGCCCTACACCATTTGATTTATGACCATCACCGTCATGGGAATCCTTCCCATTTCCAACCGAAGAGCCCTTGTCATCGGCTTGGGATACATGGGCAGCAAGGACAAGAATCAGGAGGGAAAGAACTAAAATAGGCAGCGATCTCATTGTAGGGTGAAAACGCTAAGCGTAAACACCTACCAGAGAGCTGTTTTGTTTGGCTTATGGGTTTGTCCAGAATGGGCAGCAATGCTAGCCATTTATAGTGGTGTTAACCTTGGTATTGGCTATGTTTTGCTAGATCTGACTCACACAAGATTCTTACATTGTCACGCACTGCACCGGCCTGCATTTGTTAATTCTTAGGTCAGCTCCTCACGCACCGGCCTGCATTTGTTTCCTGTCAGATAAAAGAGGGAGAAAGAATCATCACAAGTGAAAACCAGCAGTGTAACCCACTGGGTTTCTCTGCTAATTGCGTTGACATTTTACAGGCTCCATGGTTCTCCGTGCACAGCATCTTAGCCTAGATCGCAGGGCCATGCATGGAACTAATTAATGCCACACTGTGTGATAATGGGTTGGCCATCAGAAGCAGAGCTTGGGAGGCGTGGGCTGATTCCAAATGGAGCAGGCAAAAACTGTCAGGTGCCTTAGTTAAGTTGATTAGCTAGTTGACTTCAGAGATAATTAGCTAGCAGTGCCAGATCTGTAGCAGCTGCAGCACACAGCAAATGGGCGGGAGATCTATTTAGCAGTGGCTTTCATGGGCAGCACTGAAACCTGGGAATCCCGGACGATCAAACGTCGCATCCCTCCATGTGAAGAATTCATGGCCTGAAAATTATATGAGTTAGGTACAGGAGGCAACAAAGTATCTCAACTTAAAAAAATGAAAACTGCTCCTGCACCAGATCACCTTGGCTGCTGTGTCAGCATCCCAAGCAAGACAACTCTCATTGATTCTCATTTTGATGCTGTTCAGTTCCTCATTTCTTCTTGTGGGTGCAAAAGCTAGACCTACTTCCAGTCACATCGTTGCCCCAATGGCCAATGCTAATTTGACAGAGTCCAAACTTAACAGTTCATGAAAGTAGCAATGATGCTGGTACACAACTCTTTTAGGGGGCCAATCATATTCATGGGATAAGTGTATATTTCTGAAATATACCTTTTCTTTTCTAGAATGTATGTGGCGACCGACGCCGACGCATCACATTGCGTATGAGTTCCAAGAGGCGTTCAACGCCTTTGCTGACACAATGCCAATACAAAGAGGTCAACTGTCCAGAATCACTAGTTCTAGTGAAATCAAGTGGTTTTCCTGAGCTATGTGTCTTGGTTTGCATACAAGCATAAGTTTAATTTGTTCCTTCACCAGTCTGATGTCCTAGAGATGCCTTGCTTTACATGCCCTGTAATGTTATGAGAGTCTATTTAGTTACCATCCTCGATTTAGGCATCCTGCATTAAGTCTTTGAGATGTTCTAAAAAGAGGCAAGAGATAGAACATAAATGCGCAAGTAAATCGTGTGTATTATTCAACCATGTTCTGCTTGGTTTTTGCCACCATCGTGGCTGATTGAGAAGGTTTTTTGAATGTAAATGTGCATACTGAGTAATGCACTGCAAATAACTGTAAAATCGATCTAAATTCACTATCTGTTGCGGGTGATATTTTCAGGAAGACAAGTTCCCATTCAAATCGGTGGTATTACTGCTACATGTCATGGTGCAGTAGTTCTATATTTATTTCTAGCTTCGCTGACCTCTTCTAGTTCCATATACAAATGCAAAACTAGAGTATTGAAATGCTCTCTGGATATAAGTCACATCACAAGAAATAAAGACATTGAAATCACCTTTGTATTTTCACTCTTTTGCATTGCCCAGTAACAAGTATGTTAGAGCAGAGGAAACATTGTGAACTCTCTAAACTTAAAGCATATTAGTTAGCGCTTGCGTTTTGGTGATGCTCCTAGTAAATCCTTTTGGGCCAGGAAGCTCCTGTGTTATGGTATGCTCCTTGTGAATTTTCATTTGGAGTGGCTAGTTTCTGCTGTTAATGTCCTTTTTAATAGTTTGTGGAACATAAACGTAGATGTGCTACTTTGTGCAACTTATGCAACGTATGCTGTTAGATATTCTTTGTTGTAATCATTTTTTTTTCTGTCCATCTACTAGTCTTGTGGTCATCATTGGGCATTTCTACTATACTTATTTGATATTCAGAGAATACTTAGTTTATGTACTACATGCTGGACGAAAATAATTTCCATACATGAAAGCATGAAAATTGCACAAAAGGTAATTTGTGTTGCTTTTCTCCATCTCCATTGTTTAATGCTCTTTCCTTTACATTAGTGCATCTAAGTGGATCGTTTTTTAGTAATGGGTGTCTTCTCAAGTTCTCATTCCAGTAAATAGATACTCCCTCCGTCCGAAAAAGTTTGTCCCAATCTTGTCTCTTAAATGAATGTATCTAGCACTAACTTGGTGCTAGATACATTCATTTGAGGGACAAACTTTTTTGGACGGAGGGAGTATTAAACATTTACATTTGAGATGACTAGGTCTTATATCTGATTCACTCAAACAATTATGCATGTTAAATATATCATCTGGGAGAATATTTTTTCTGTTTTGTGTTGCTTGGTAGGAGCTTCTCACGACTATACTGTTTCTTTGCAACTAAATGCAAATCTACTTGGAAGAAATGCTAGAAATGGGAGCATGTGTGCTCATTAGGAATCGTCCAAGTGATTCATCTTGGTATATGTGGCTCATAGATTTTATATTTTTTTTACTTTGACTGCTGGGCTGTATATTGGCCAATGTTTCTATGTACATCGCTTTGTTTCGCGATTCCTGGATTATTTGAGCTTTCCCTAGTGATAGGTTCCAGTTGAGGTTCTTGATATAAATCTCCAGTTTGCATCCTATGCATGGAGGGATGATAAACTTTTCATATAGCAGTGAGATTACTTAACAGTGTGTAATGGCCTGGCAACATAACATGAACGATAGAGTACTTTCCTTGTCAATCTTGCCCACATGATGCATGGGTGTTCCTTTTCTACTGATCTCACTGTTAACGTTAGGGCATTTCTAACCGATCCCCTATATCCGGTTAGTGGAGTAAAATTTTAATTTTACTCCGCTAACCGGCACCTAGCCGATCCCCCATCCGCGGTTAGTGGAGTATATTTTTGCTCGGGCCCCAAAAATTTCTCTATTTTTATTCCAACGATGGGTGGCCGAGTAAAACGTTGCGCCTCTCTCTCGTGTCTGCGCCGCCGCTGCATCTTGCCAGCGCGCCTCCCACCGGCCCTGCTGGTACCTCGTTCCATCCCTTGCCCTCCGCCACCGTTCTGCCCATCGGCTAGCCCGTTCGGTCCCCGTCGCTGTCATCGGAATCAAGGTGAAACCCGCCGCTGTCGGCATTGTTGATCCGTCTGATTTCTTTCGAGTTTCTTCTTTTTCTAGCGGCCGCCGCATCTCACCTTGCTTGTGCACCGCTGCAGGTCACCCGCCGCTTGCCGATTTGGTGTAAACCATGCCGGCCAACTTTTGCACCACCACTGCACCCCAAGTGTTCGAAGAATTGCCTAGGTGAGTTTTTTTGTTTGTTTCTCTTTGAACCGTGCCGTTTGGATTGAACCGAACCGTTTGGAGTGTAGATGAAGAGGTTGAGGCGGATGGCATTAGAGGACTCGTCGTCATCCGAAGAGGAGGAAGAAGACGACGATGACTTTGACACCGTTTTAGGCATGATTTTTAATGATGATGTTCGGTGGCCGAGGAGAGGATCACAATTTAGCCGCGTAGACATCAACCGTGATATAGCGGAGAGCCATGCCAAGATTACGAGAGATTACTTTGATCCAAACCCAATCTATCCGGAGAAGTACTTTCGCCGGAGCTTTCAGATGCACACAAGTCCTTTTCTGAACATTGCAAAAGCCATTGAGAGATATGATGACCGGTTCACGCTCCGGAGAAATGCATGTGGAGAGATCAGTGCAAGCCCTCTGATGAAATGCATTGCGGCTGTTCGAGTCGTGTCTTATGGGTGTTCCACCGATGCAATTCATGACTATGTACACATTGGCCAAGACACAATCTTGGAGGCTGTTCGAAGGTTCACCAAAGCAGTGATCGCTGCCTTTGGCCCGGAGTACTTGAGAGCACCAACCGAGGAAGACACCCAGACTGAGAGTGAAGCAAGAGGATGGCCAAGGATGCTTGGATCACTTGACTGTATGCACTGGAGATGGAAGAATTGTCCAGCGGGTTGGAAGGGTCAGTACAAAGGCCACGTCAACGATCCAACAATCATTCTTGAGGCATTTGCATCGAAGGATCTTTGGACATGGCATTCATTCTTTGGTCTGCCTGGCTCTCACAGTGACTTGAATGTGCTATTGAGATCACCTCTGTTTTCTAGGCTTATAAAAGGTGAAGCTCATGTTTGCGACTACTCGGTCAACGGGCACAACTACTCGATGGGTTACTACCTTGCGGATGACATATATCCATCATGGGCCACCTTGGTCAAAACAATTCCGCGTCCAAAAGGTAACAAAAACACTCACTTTGTCCAATGTCAAGAAGTTGCAAGGAAAGATGTGGAGAGAGCCTTCGGTGTGCTTCAGAAGCGCTTTGCAATTGTTGATGGCCCTGCCGAGTACTGGAACTCCAAGGTTCTATGGCGAATTATGACTTGTTGCATCATATTGCATAACATGATCATTGAAGACAAGAGAGATATGCCTGAGAACTTTCAGTACATCATTAACGGGACTCCGGTTGAGCCAGAGTATGATACAAATAGGATACTGTCATTTCTTGAGCATCATCGGAAGATCGAGAACCGTCAAGTTCATACTCAGCTCCAACAAGATCATCTTGAGCATCATTGGCAACGTCTAAGCGAGTCCTAGTTGTTCTATGAAATAATATTTGCTACATTTAAACCATTCGGCGTGTTTAAATTTGAATAATTCAGTTTGTAAACTATATTCGTAATTTGGTTGAACATTCAAGTTTATGTTTAGTTTCTATATATGTGCTAATATGTAGTTGTAATTTATACTAGAGTTGCAAAGTTTAGAAAAACAAAAATTTACTCCGTTATATTTAGAGGATCGGCTAGGTCCGACCAAAACTTAATGGAGTATATATACTCCACTAAACCTTTTACTCCACTAAATTTTAGGGGATCGGTTAGAGATGCCCTGAGTGCATTTCCACCTCTCACTTCTTCGTGCTATACGGTAGTCGGCTACTTGTAATATAATAGACATGATATTTGCTGCAATGAATATATTTACCACTGATTGTATTTCCAGCAAGCATACGTGACTTAGATCAATATTTTTTAGAATGTCCTTAGGCCAATATCGTGAATTCATCGGCTAACTAGTAAGTTTTATTTGGTTGAGCCTCGCATATTTTCTCAGAAGAGTGTGCATTGAGGAGAGTCATAAGATGCAGTTTTTTTGTTTGACAAACTATTAGATGTGGTTTAACTATGATAAGTTAAGGCATGTAAAGTGGCTGATAAGATAATCTTATCTTATATATTCAATTTATCTAGAGAAGTAAAAAAACATGTTTATACAATTTATATTTAAGTTTTGGACTATGATATTTGACACACGTGTACCATCAGGAGCATAGTACCCCTGTGGTGGCTGCATATAAACCTCTTCACGCAACTCGCCATTGAGAAAAGCGTTCTGAACATCAAGTTGAGAGATAGACCACTGACGAACAGAAGCCACAGCAAGAAGAGTGCGGACAGTGGTCCTGTGGGCCACAGGAGCGAATGTCTCATCATAATCGTGCCCCTGCTCCTGCTGAAAGCAACGGGCCACAAGACGAGCTTTGTAGCGCTCAAGAGAACCATCGGAGCGAGTCTTAAGCTTGTAGACCCACTTGCAGGTGATGGGACGGACACCAGAAGGGAGGGGAACCAGATCCCATGCGCCAGAGCGCTCAAGGGCAGCAAGCTCCTCGGCCATCGCAAGCTGCCATTCAGGCTGAGTCATGGCAGTGCGATAGGAAGTGGGCTCAGTCAAAACAGAGAGACCGTACCGATCAGGGGAGTAGCGATCAGGCGGAGGACGAGGCCGAGCACGGAGGTTATGAACCGGAGGAGGTGTGAGAGGAGGTGCACCAGAGGTGGAAGGCTCGTCAGAGGAGACATCCTCAATACGAGATCGTCGAGTATAGTGGAGAGGAAACAGTGAGAGAGGGCGACGGACTGGAGAGGATGGGGGAGAGGTGGAGGAGGAGGACGGAGAAGACGGGGTCGGTGGTGAATGAGAAGGAATGAGAGCTGCCGAAGGAAGAGGTGACACATGAGGCACATAGCAGGGTGTATCGGGAAGGAGAAGGAAAGAAAGGTCGTCCATAGAGAAACTCGAGGAAGAAGAACGTGGGTAGTAAGAATGAGACTCGTCAAAAGTCACATCAGGCGAGATGCGCAAGCGACGACCCACAGGATCCCAACATCTATAGCCCTTGTGCTCATCACTGTAGCCAAGGAAAACACACTCAACCGACTGAGCAGTCAGTTTGGCGCGTTCTCGGGGGGCAAGAAGAACATAGCAGACGCATCCAAACATACGAAGAGCTGAGTAGTCAGGAGAGCGACCAGTAAGACACTCCATAGGAATGCCACCCTGCAGAGCAGTCGATGGCTGAATGTTGATGAGATAGGTGGATGCGGAAACAGCCTCAGCCCAAAAATGGGATGGAAGAGAAGCCACAATCATCAGCGCACGAGCCGTCTCAAGCAAGTGACGATGCTTTCGCTCGGCAACACCATTTTGAGCATGAGCACCAGGACAGGAGAACTGAGCAAGAGTACCCTGTTCCGCGAGAAAATCATGCAACAGCTGAGAGAGATACTCTCCAGCGAAGTCAGCACGAAAAGTGCGAATGGGCGTGGCAAACTGGGTGTGAACCATGGCAGCAAAACGTTTGTATATAGGGAGAACCTCGCTACGAGATTTCATGAAGTAGAGCCAAGTGTAGCGAGAGAAATCATCAATAAACAAAACATAGTAGCGATGACCACCTTTCGAATTAAAGGGAGCAGGACCCCAAACATCAGAATGAACTAAGTCAAAAGGATGCTGAGATACTGACTCACTAGTAGGATAAGGTAACTGAGTATGTTTGCCAAGTCTGCAACCATTACAATGTAAGGAGACATCTCCAGATACAGACCCTAAGAGGCCCTGACGAACTAAGGAAGACAAGGAGAACCCTAAGAGGCCCTGACGAACTAAGGAAGACAAGGAGAACCACAGATGTGACCAAGGCGATGATGCCACTGCTGGAAGGATGCAGACGAAGAGGCAGCAAGAGCATGAGAGCTGGCAGAAGTGGTGGCAACGGAAGGAACACAAAGCCAGTCAACCTCCCAAAGGCCCTCTGACTCACGGCGCCGGGGGCCA
Source organism: Triticum aestivum (assembly GCF_018294505.1). Taxonomy (NCBI): domain Eukaryota; kingdom Viridiplantae; phylum Streptophyta; class Magnoliopsida; order Poales; family Poaceae; genus Triticum; species Triticum aestivum. The sequence continues at coordinate 650,155,860 of NC_057795.1, read as the reverse complement.
GCACCAACCAAAGCCTTGGTGAGATGATCCTGAATGGAGCAAGAGTTGGTATCAAGAATGACACGACAACCAGAATCAGTAAGTTGAGCAGCGGAAAAAAGATTCATGGTAAGACGAGGAACATGTGAAACACTCGGAACAGAAAAAGATGGGGTGGAAAGAATACCACGACTAGCAACAGGAAGAGATGTGCCATCGGCACTAAGAACATTAACAGGCGAATCAAGAGGTCGGAGAGAAGACAACGCGGAAGAATCAGAAGACATATGAAAGGAGGCTCAAGAATCCAGAACCCACGAAGATGTACCTGACTGTGTAGATGCCTGTGATGGTGAGGAGGAGGATGCAGTCACAGCAGCAGCGGAGCCAGTCGACGAGGCGCCTAAGGAAGCAAGAAGACGCTTGAGACGAACAATGTCCTGATCAGTGAGTGACGGAGTCGAGAAAGACACAGGAATCCCACTGGAGGAGGAGCGCCTCTGGTCTCGCTTCTTCTGGCAACAATCAGACTCTGGGTGACCTTGTCGGGAGCAGTAACCACAGACGGTGTCACGGCGCGACGTGCCCTTCTCAGCATAAGGAGGACGGCTCACCCCCCCTGGAGGAGTAGGCAGGAGCGGCGGAGCAGTGAGGCGAGCAGACGACACAGGAGCCCTGACAGCCAATACTGAGGGAATCAGAAGCAACCCAGCAGAACGAAGGCGGGTCTCCTCAGCACGAAGCTCAGCAAGTATCTCTGAGATAGGAACACGACCACGAGCAAACAAGTGAGCACGTCGAGGCTCAAACTCAGAGCGGAGACGAGATAAGAACTCATGGACCCTCTGAAACTCCAAGTCAGCCCTCGTAGTCTGGCAACAACAGCAAGTGCCACACACAACTGTCCGCAGTGAGTCAAGCTGACGCCAGATGGCAGAGCACTGTGAATAGAACTCATCAACAGATGAGTCACCCTGCTGAAGAGCATGCTCCTGATGCACCACAGAGAGGTATAGAGCATCGCCAGAGGGCTGATAGCGCTGACAAAGATAAGACCACATCGCTGCAACAGTGCCGAGGCCCATGAACTCCGAAGCAAACTGAGGTAGGACATTCGCAGTGAGAACAGCAGCAGCTCGAGCATCATCATTGCACCACTGAGTGTAAGCAGACGGATCATCCCGGTAGACAGAAAGAGCATCAGAATATGCGGATATCTGCTGATCATAAGCATCAACTGCAGCATCATCAAGAGCCTTGGCAGCATCTCGATCAGCATGAGAAGCATCTGTAGGAAGCACCGGCGGCACCGGCGGAACAGGAGCCATCGGAGCAACAGGGCTGGGCGGACAGGGAACCTCGCCAGAGATAACGCCCCACAAAAGAAGACCCCGCATATGGATGCACATGAAACCCACAAACTCAGCATAGTTGGTGCCATCGAAGATCACTGAGCATCGAGGAACGGCAATATAACCCGAAGAAGACATGAGGAATTGCTGCCTTTCTCTCTCTCTCTCTCTCTTTTTGGTCAACCTTCAGGGAAGACCCGATCTGGATCGGGAAAACAGCCCGAAACTAGCGAGCGGCTGCGGGAGAGCGATGCGGAGGGGCGGGAGCGAGCCCACAGCCGGAGCAGAGGAGGCAGCCAGCGAAGGGATGGCTGTTCGAGTCGTGTCTTATGGGTGTTCCACCGATGCAATTCATGACTATGTACACATTGGCCAAGACACAATCTTGGAGGCTGTTCGAAGGTTCACCAAAGCAGTGATCGCTGCCTTTGGCCCGGAGTACTTGAGAGCACCAACCGAGGAAGACACCCAGAGGCTGATGACTGAGAGTGAAGCAAGAGGATGGCCAAGGATGCTTGGATCACTTGACTGTATGCACTGGAGATGGAAGAATTGTCCAGCGGGTTGGAAGGGTCAGTACAAAGGCCACGTCAACGATCCAACAATCATTCTTGAGGCATTTGCATCGAAGGATCTTTGGACATGGCATTCATTCTTTGGTCTGCCTGGCTCTCACAGTGACTTGAATGTGCTATTGAGATCACCTCTGTTTTCTAGGCTTATAAAAGGTGAAGCTCATGTTTGCGACTACTCGGTCAACGGGCACAACTACTCGATGGGTTACTACCTTGCGGATGGCATATATCCATCATGGGCCACCTTGGTCAAAACAATTCCGCGTCCAAAAGGTAACAAAAACACTCACTTTGTCCAATGTCAAGAAGTTGCAAGGAAAGATGTGGAGAGAGCCTTCGGTGTGCTTCAGAAGCGCTTTGCAATTGTTGATGGCCCTGCCGAGTACTGGAACTCCAAGGTTCTATGGCGAATTATGACTTGTTGCATCATATTGCATAACATGATCATTGAAGACAAGAGAGATATGCCTGAGAACTTTCAGTACATCATTAACGGGACTCCGGTTGAGCCAGAGTATGATACAAATAGGATACTGTCATTTCTTGAGCATCATCGGAAGATCGAGAACCGTCAAGTTCATACTCAGCTCCAACAAGATCATCTTGAGCATCATTGGCAACGTCTAAGCGAGTCCTAGTTGTTCTATGAAATAATATTTGCTACATTTAAACCATTCGGCGTGTTTAAATTTGAATAATTCAGTTTGTAAACTATATTCGTAATTTGGTTGAACATTCAAGTTTATGTTTAGTTTCTATATATGTGCTAATATGTAGTTATAATTTATACTAGAGTTGCAAAGTTTAGAAAAACAAAAATTTACTCCGTTATATTTAGAGGATCGGCTAGGTCCGACCAAAACTTAATGGAGTATATATACTCCACTAAACCTTTTACTCCACTAAATTTTAGGGGATCGGTTAGAGATGCCCTGAGTGCATTTCCACCTCTCACTTCTTCGTGCTATACGGTAGTCGGCTACTTGTAATATAATAGACATGATATTTGCTGCAATGAATATATTTACCACTGATTGTATTTCCAGCAAGCATACGTGACTTAGATCAATATTTTTTAGAATGTCCTTAGGCCAATATCGTGAATTCATCGGCTAACTAGTAAGTTTTATTTGGTTGAGCCTCGCATATTTTCTCAGAAGAGTGTGCATTGAGGAGAGTCATAAGATGCAGTTTTTTTGTTTGACAAACTATTAGATGTGGTTTAACTATGATAAGTTAAGGCATGTAAAGTGGCTGATAAGATAATCTTATCTTATATATTCAATTTATCTAGAGAAGTAAAAAAACATGTTTATACAATTTATATTTAAGTTTTGGACTGTGATATTTGACACACGTATGCCACATTGCTAAAAGTACCACACTACTCTTCTCCCTTCGATGCCATCTCCTCCAGAGCGACCACCCTCCCGTCGCACCAAACACCTCGCTTCTTTTCCCGATTCCCTGGGCCATCCCGACATCCCGCACGAACCCCTCCCTCCCGATTTTCTGGGCCACCTCGATTCCCCCGACCCACCCCTCCCGATTTTTTGGGCCTCTTCGCTTCTTCTCGCGATTCGCTGGGCCATCCTTGGAGTTTGAAAAAGGGAAGTGGCCTCTGCACTTCTGCACACACACTGCTTGTAGTTTGAAAAAAGGAAAAGAAATACGGTTGTAGTGGGATCGAACCCACAACCTCCAACAGTATATCGAGCTACAACAACCAGCAGGATTAGGCCACCTTACGTGATTTTGTACAACTTGCACACTACTTGTATTCCTGACACGAGATCGAACGACGAAAGAGAGCGATCAATAACCGAAAATGCAAACCGACAGACTCACTTGACCGGGTTTTCAAAAATAATTATGTATATTTTACACCGGTTCAGATGGTTCACAAACTCGGGTGTCCCCTTCGCTCCTTTTTCAGATGCTAATCACCACAGTGTTTGTACTTAAATTATCAGATATGAGGTTCGTATATTATCATATTATTTACATAGAAGTTGTCGGGGGTATGTTTTTCAACTACTTTTTTCTATCTTGATCAAATGTTACCGCGGTGTTTGTACTTAATTTATCGGGTATGAGGTTCGTATATTACCATGATATATACATAGAATTTATCGTGCTATATTTTTCAGTAACTTTTTCCTCCTTGGTCAAAAATGTTACCGCGGTGTTTGTACTTAAATTATCAGGTATGCAATTCTTATATTACCATGCAATTTACATGAAAACTATCGGGCTATGTTTTTCAAGAATTGTTTCCCCCTTCGTCAAAGTTATTGCCGTGTTTATATCTAAGTTATCAGGTGAACGGTGCGTATATTAGCACACTATTTTCACATAAGTTATCGAGGTATATTTTTGAACAACTTTTTCTCCCCTTGGTCAATGTTACCACGGTGTTTTGTTCGTAAATTATCGAGTATGCGGGAGGTACATTAGCATACTTTTACACATAAGCTAGCAACGATATGTTTTCCAACAACAAGTTACCGAGCTAATTTCACATGAGTTACCGAGCTTATATTATCCAAGAACTTTCTTGCGGTGTTTGTACGTAAGTTATAAAGCATGTGTTCATATATTATCATGATATGTTTTCAACAAATTTTCTCTCATGGTCAAAAAAGTTATCACGGTGGTTGCACGTAAGTTATCGCGTATATGGGTTGTTTAGTACCATATTATTTAATTTACCAGGGTATGTTTTCAACAACTTTTTCTTTCGGTAAAACAAGTTACTGCGGTGTTTCTATGTAAGTTATCGAGTGTGCGGTTCGTATATAGTACCATGCTATTTTCACATAATTTATCAATGGTGTGTTTTTCTACAATTTTCTTCATTCTTGGTCAAATTTACCGTGGTGTTTGTATGTAAGTTATCGTGTATGCGGTTTATATATCACCATCTTATTTTCACGTAAGTTATTCATGGTATATTTTCAACAATTTTTTCCATGGTTTAGAGTTATCGTGATATTTGTGCGTAATTTATCAGTGTATGCAGTTCATATATTACCGAGTTATTTTCACATAAGTTATCAGTGTATATTTTTCAACAACTTTTTCCTCATGGGTAAAAGTTATCGAGGTATTTGTGGATAAGTTATCACGCCCGTGGTGCATATGTTACCATGTTATTTATGCAGAAGTTACCGAGGGTATTTTCAGCAACTTGTTTCTTCCAACCTAAAGGCCCCGCACGTGGGCTACATAAGTTACCACACATGTGGCATGTCAGTTATCGTGGAATTTTCACTGAAGTTACCAGGGGTATGTTTTTCAACATTTTTTCCCCTTTTTTCAATGTTACCGTGGTGTTTGTAAGTGTTGTCAGATCTACGGACTGTATATTACCATGCTATTTACATAGAAGTTACTGAGGGTATGTTTTCAACAACCATTCCTCTCGGGTCAAATATTTTCTCTCCGGTCAAGAAGTACCACGATGTTTGTATGTAAGTTATCATGTCTGCAGTGTGTATATTATCATGCTATTTACACATAAGTTACTGGTTATTGTTGAATAAATTTTTCCACAACTTGCTCAAGTCCCTACTACAAAAAAAACAAAATAGTATTTTTACATGCAATAGAAATTATTGCCCCATGACTAATTTGGTTTGTACAAGAAGAATATATACACCCCCCATTGAAGAATTGGCGATGGATGGACAAACAAATTTCCAGTAACAAATTTATCTCTCTCTTTTTTGCTCTCCGCAAATGTTCAACTATTGCCTAGAAGAAGTACATCCATAGCTTCAGTCATCAGAAGACGCATACAGATTTGTCGTTACTAACCACTAGAGAAATTATGAGTGCTTTTTTTGCAACTGTTTTATTCCCGGGTAAAGGTTACCGCCATGTTTGCAACTCAAAAAACACCGTCGAGAGGCAGCAGGCTGTGAGGCAGTTGTGTACTCGACAAAAGTAGCATTCATTTTTAAACTTTATTTTTCTGAACCAGGATGCATTCTCTTTTCCAACAGTTTTATAGTACCACCAACAAAATTTGACCTCATGGACCTATAACAGAACTTATTAGGAGAGGTAGATAGGGTAAAAAATGATTCTTCTTTCGACAGGAAAAGGAGATATTTCAGGAATTCTAGGATTACTTTGGACGGAGGCTGGTGCAGTTTTTTTTTTTTTTGTGTTCAGTAGAAATGGTAGTGCGTTTGGTTCGGGCATCTGAAGGTTTATGAGTAGCAGGGATACTTAGGCTAAGGATACTGTTGTTTCATCAAGGGAGGTTTCAGTAGGAGGAAGCTCCTCTGCTTGAGGGTTAGGAACACTAAAGTACTCAACACAACTGCCACCGACGCCGCTGCTGCTTCTCAAGTTTCTCCTATTTGTGTTGCTGCTTGTCAAGTTTCTCTTGTTTGTTCTGCTGCTCCACCTCATGCATAACATTCAGCACCTTCTGCCAAGAACCCCGGCTAGAAATAGCATGCCATCACCTCTGCACATTCTTCCTTTTTTTTTTGCGAGTGAACACATTCTTCCTTCAATCATATAGGTACATAAAGGAACAAGTACTATGCTTGTGCTATGAGTTCTGCACTACTGCTGTCCATTATGAAGTCAAGATTCATGAACATGAAAGGAACCAGTACTAGCTAGCCGGCGACAACAGCCAACACTTGCACGTGTACTGGTCGTTGGACGTGGACAGCAGATGGCATAATTGGGGAATTGGGGAAGGAGTTGGCGGCTGTGTACAGTGGAGGAATTTGGGAAGGAGTGCGTATGGCCGTGCACAGGTGAAGGTCGAACCTGGCTGGGCTAAAAGCAACACCTCTGCCTGGCGCTGGCGTCAACATGAGTGTGGGAGCCACTGGCTGTGACAGCGACGGCGGGGGAAGCAGGGTTTGGAGCAGGCGGGCATGGCGTTCTCGCTCTCGCCGACGAAGAGGGAGCGGAAGAAGGTCCTCGGCGGCGGCAGCGCGGTGACCTAGCGCGCGGAGCGGCTCTTGATGAGGCGGGGTTGCTGCTCCCCCTTGCGGCGCACCCCCTGCCTACCGCCACTGTTGGGGCCATATACATATTTCCGCTAGATTCAAAACGGACGTCGATGAGACAGTGTGGCAGTTTTACAATCTGCCACACGGTTGCCACATACATATGTCCTTAAGTTTTATCCCTAGCAAATATTGCTTTCATGTAGTGGTGGCGTCAGGCCCCAGGCAGCCTGTTCTATGGCCTGGAGCGTGGCCGAGAAACCTTTCGTGGACTGTAACTATTGTATCGCCCTTGTAGCTAATAGGGCTGCCTGCGGCGTCCGTTGTTCCTAAAACAGTGGAATGGTTAAAATTAAACTAGAAAACATGTAAATAGGAGAATAATCCAGTACGTTTGGAAAATGCTTTATCTTTCTTATTAAGTGGTCATATCTTAACTAAGAGAATACAAGTCTCCTTCACCATTTCTCTCTCTTTGACGTCACGAATTACCCTACATGGCATCACCAAGGTAATATACCATTGTACACACCCTTAGAGAGCCAAAAATAATTAACAGTACGGTATATGCTAAGATTTTTATGTGGTGATATATTCTGGTGATGTGGATATTTATATTTTTGTGTAGCAAATGGATTGGATTGTCATCTTCTGTATTTAAATAGCTCTTCTGTATGTAAATAGCTAACCCTCACTAATTATTTCTCTCAACATGCAAGCATGACACATCATCGCACAATATGCATGACAAAAGGTCCACCCCCACTATCATATGTCTCTCAACATGCAAGCATGTCATTTCATCATGAAACAGGCATGGAAAAATGACTCATCTCAACATGCAAACATACAAAAGAATTTTCATTCTATTTATATTTATATTTAATAAATATTTTACAACTATATAGTACTCACACATAATAAATTATATGTATTTTAGTTTCAGCCTTTTATATTATTATTTCAAATATTCATGTTTCAGACAATGAATCACATGGAAATATGTTGCAAAATATTTCCGCAACAATCGTGCGGGGCATCATCTAGTTTCAAATAACCCTAGGATGCTAGCTCTACACCAAGCATGAGCCTCGTCTTGAATTACACGAAGCAATCGGCTGGCGCCTGGCGTCGCACCATTGAAAGTGTTGTGTTTCGATGTTTCTAGAGAAGCGGGTTTGCGAGCATACCCTTCCACCGAACAGCTAGAGAAAGGCCACAGGAGGACACCTGGTTGTACTGGAAGTTGTCACCAATGAAGGGGGCTCGCTGGTGGATCACACCGACAAAAGTGTTTCGTGCCAAGCTGCTTGCATCGGGAAGGAGCAATCTGCTAGTAGGTGCTCCATGGACTCCTGCTCTTGACATGCCAAGGAGTGCGGCAAAACCTCGCCACATCAATCTGTCGGAGGTCCATCACCTCCCACGGCAAGCAAGCCAGGTGTGAAGCTTAGCCTCATTAGGAGCCAACAAGATGTCCAAATAGCCCTCCAATGTGGATCAGTATGGACGTCGCGGAGTGAGGCTCGGTAGTAGGATTTGGATGAGTAGATGTTGCCAAAGGACTATCACCACCGCAAGGTGTCCGGCCCGATAGAAAGGTTCATGTATCAAAAAGATCGCTAGAGCTGAATAACACCATACTGAGAGCCTCCAAGGCACCTTACAGAAATGTAGGTATATTTAGTAAATTAAAATAATAAATTATAATTCAGATGTGTCAGAACAAATTTGAAGCGTCCAGTTGCTATCTCTACATGAACAAATTTGGGTGGCAACATGTTCCGGTTGAAATCATAACAAACAACACCATCTCAAATCTCAGACTTCAAGTTCAACCTCAACTTGTTAGGTTGAGCAGCTAGGCTTCATGGCGGAGGTGCGGACATGGCAGCAACAGTCACCCTCTCTCGCATTGCGAAGCTCAGTCTCACAGCGGCGTCGAGCGACGAGCGCTGGCAATGGCGACGGCGAGCGAACAACGACGGGGTTCGAAGGTTTTTCCCCTTACGCGATTGGGCTTCGTTTATGGGCTGAACGGCTTTAGGCATTGCTGGGGTGCTTGCCACGTTCCAACTTCGTGCCATCGGATGAGGCATCGACGGGCGCTAGACATCGATGTCCCTCTGCAGTAGTTGCTGCTATGTTAGAGGATCTCGTTCCCCTTTCAACAAAAGCACTACAAATCGTGTAATCCTCTTTTGAAATATATACATAAATGTAGGTATATTTAGCAGTTGCCACTAGTCGGAGTAGTATGTTTCTTCATTAGAGGGGAAATAAAGACGCAAATCAGACACACGAGTACTTCTTCCGTCCGAGTTTATAAATCCCTGTAATTTGAATCAAATTTGACCATAAATTTAAATAATAAATTATAATTCAGATGCATCAGAATGTATACCATTACAAACTTCTTTTGAATTCGAACCAGAATATAGTTTTATATGTTTATGTTCAAAGTTTTGACCTAAACCTGAAATGAAGAGGAAATCATTTGCCAAAAATAAAGGAAGAAGACAGAGGAGGTACTCAAACGGAGGAGTGCCTTCTCACTCGCCGGCCGTCTCGCCTCTCCTCCGCCCCCGCCCCCGCCCTCGCCCCCGCCCCCGCCCTCGCCGCTCCTCCGCCTCCTCCCGCTCATCCTCCATCTCACCGCCCTCACGCAGCTTGAAGCGGCACGCCACCTACGCCGCCGCCACGGAGCACGCACGCTCCGCTCCGGGACGCGCACCACCTGTTCGACGATTCGCCGCGGCATGTCACTCCGGTCCAGGAGCGCCCCCGAGACAACCTTCTCCCTGCACTCTCCCGGCGGGCCCCAGGTGGAATCCATCCCAAGAAGGACCCCTCCTTGTCGGCGCACGTTCTTGCCGGAATTCTTCGCGGCTGCCTAGGTCGCCATGCCGCCGCTGGCACCGCCGTCGCAAGTCCTCTCCATGCACTGCCAGGCTACGCCTTCTAATCCGCTTGGTCTTGCTAATTGATGGCATTGTGGTTCAGCGAGAGAAACCACATACAAAAGGTGCAATTTTACTTTCACGCCAATTTGGTCATGCTTTTACATGGGCTAGCTGGATTTATTTATTTTTGGCAATCGTCAAGAGGCTGAGTTTGATTAGCGTGAAAAATGGGCATGTCAAGGCCCCGGTAAATAACATACAGTAGTTTTTTTACGATAATAACAAATATTGTACATGGTACGTTCATTTTACCTTGATTGTATTCTTTGTCGACTATTCTCTTTTGCAATCACCATGCGACTTTTTTAGTTATATGTATTTCATTTTTGCGCTGGGAAGAATGTGAGTTGTATTTCAGCAACTTATAGATTGGTCCCATTGTACTTTCGAAATGGTCATCCATTGAAAGTTCCCAAGCAGGATGGTGAAAACCTGCTACCATATCTGTATATACAATTAAGGTTTTGTTACAAGCTGCTAGTCTTTTAGTTGTTTGTCGGGGAAGAGTAAGACACTGAAGTTGGACCTCAGTTCACTTGTACAGAATACTTGTTCAGTAAGGATTTCAACGAATAGTTAATTTCAGGTCTAAGCGAATATACACTTCTATATGTGCAGGGCCTTTTTTTATGTGTATCTCTTTTTATGGGTTGAAGTGAATAAGTAAGAAGTTCTAGACCATTTTATTCTGGACATCCGTTTTAGCCATTCTACGCTATTGCTCCTATATTTACTTAGCCATTCTTACCATGCCTGTTTAAATAATGTTCTCTGCACGATGCAACAATAGTCACTTAATTCATTTTCTTCCTTTCTTGGGATATAGCTTTCTGTTGATAAGTCTTGTGGGCTGTTACCCATTGATTTGGTTGATTGTTCAGCATTGTTAGTTGTTAAGGCTTACTATATTACTGATTTTGGTTGCAGCACCCACCAATTATTGACAAGAGATCATCTAGAATATCACTAACTAAAACCTTCATCTGATCTCATTAAGCAAGATTCTGAGGCAACTCTTCATGGCTGAAACCATGCATCTTTCGGTTGTAAAACTGGTAGTGCATTACATCTTCTGCAAGCAAGACATGTATGTTTTCTTGAGACCATCATAGATCTGTTGGATAAATGGCAACTAGTATTTCCTGAGGGCCAAAGGCCATTACATATACATGTGAGTCAAAGTGCAGAAAACCCCTTATACAATGGGAATATACCGAAAAGGGGCTATACACATCTAACACCCCCCTCAAACTCATGGTGGATCAACAACACTGAGTTTGGAGAGGAAAAAGCCGTGCTGCGCTCGAGTCTGTGCCTTGGTGAAGAAATCTGCCAACTGTAACTCAGAGGGCACATACTGAAGAGCGAGAGTGTGATCCTGCACAGCAGCACGCACAAAGTGGGCATCCACACCAATGTGCTTGGTGAGCTCATGCTTCACCGGGTCACGCGCAATACTGATAGCGCCAGTACTGTCTGACAGTAAGGGAGTCGAGGTAGTAGCAGACACACCAAAATCCTCAAGTAACCACCGTAACTAGATCACCTCAGCCGTCAACATAGCCATGGCTCGCAACTTAGCCTCTGTACTCGAGCGAGAAACTGCAGTCTGTTTCTTTGTCTTCCAGGCAATGAGAGAGCCACCAAGAAAGATACAATAAGCAGACAGCGAGCGGCGATCAGAGGGATCACTAGCCCAGGTAGCACCAGAGTAGGCCTGGAGCTCAAGAGAGCTGGAGCGGGGAAAGAAAAGGCGCTGAGAGATCGTGCCACGAAGATATCGTAGAACACGGAGGAGGTGACTATAGTGAACGGAGGTGGGAGCTGTGACAAACTGACTCAGGATGTGGACAGGATAGGAGATGTCAGGTCGCGTAACAGCAAGATAGACAAGGCTGCCAACGAGGTGACGATAGCGAGTGGGATTAGGGAGAGAGTCACCATCGGTGGCACGAAGTTGAACGTTGAGCTCCATAGGAGTCACAACCGTGCGCTCATCATTGAGAGCAGCGCGAGCAAGAAGATCCTGAATATTATTTTTTTGGGAGATGTAGAAGCCATCAAAGGTCGAGGAGATCTCAATCCCAAGAAAGTAGCGAAGTGGACCAAGATCAGTCATAAGAAACTGGTCGCGAAGGCGAGCCTTAACAAAGGCAATGTAATCAGTGTCGTCACCAGTGATGATCATGTCATCAACATAGAGAAGGAGAAGAGTCCGACCATGAGGAGACGTGTGAACAAACAGCGCGGGATCATGGTCACTGGGCAAGAAACCAGTGGCGGTCACCACAGATGCGAAGCGCTCAAACCAGGCGCGAGGGGCCTATTTGAGACCATATAGGGAGCGACGAAGTCTACAGACCATACCATCAGGAGCATAGTACCCCTGTGGTGGCTGCATATAAACCTCTTCACGCAACTCGCCATTGAGAAAAGCGTTCTGAACATCAAGTTGAGAGATAGACCACTGACGAACAGAAGCCACAGCAAGAAGAGTGCGGACAGTGGTCCTGTGGGCCACAGGAGCGAATGTCTCATCATAATCGTGCCCCTGCTCCTGCTGAAAGCAACGGGCCACAAGACGAGCTTTGTAGCGCTCAAGAGAACCATCGGAGCGAGTCTTAAGCTTGTAGACCCACTTGCAGGTGATGGGACGGACACCAGAAGGGAGGGGAACCAGATCCCATGCGCCAGAGCGCTCAAGGGCAGCAAGCTCCTCGGCCATCGCAAGCTGCCATTCAGGCTGAGTCATGACAGTGCGATAGGAAGTGGGCTCAGTCAAAACAGAGAGACCGTACCGATCAGGGGAGTAGCGATCAGGCGGAGGACGAGGCCGAGCACGGAGGTTATGAACCGGAGGAGGTGTGAGAGGAGGTGCACCAGAGGTGGAAGGCTCGTTAGAGGAGACATCCTCAATACGAGATCGTCGAGTATAGTGGAGAGGAAACAGTGAGAGAGGGCGACGGACTGGAGAGGATGGGGGAGAGGTGGAGGAGGAGGACGGAGAAGACGGGGTCGGTGGTGAATGAGAAGGAATGAGAGCTGCCGGAGGAAGAGGTGACACATGAGGCACATAGCAGGGTGTATCGGGAAGGAGAAGGAAAGAAAGGTCGTCCATAGAGAAACTCGAGGAAGAAGAACGTGGGTAGTAAGAATGAGACTCGTCAAAAGTCACATCAGGCGAGATGCGCAAGCGACGACCCACAGGATCCCAACATCGATAGCCCTTGTGCTCATCACTGTAGCCAAGGAAAACACACTCAACCGACTGAGCAGTCAGTTTGGCGCGTTCTCGGGGGGCAAGAAGAACATAGCAGACGCATCCAAACATACGAAGAGCCGAGTAGTCAGGAGAGCGACCAGTAAGACACTCCATAGGAATGCCACCCTGCAGAGCAGTCGATGGCTGAATGTTGATGAGATAGGTGGATGCGGAAACAGCCTCAGCCCAAAAATGGGATGGAAGAGAAGCCACAATCATCAGTGCACGAGCCGTCTCAAGCAAGTGACGATGCTTTCGCTCGGCAACACCATTTTGAGCATGAGCACCAGGACAGGAGAACTGAGCAAGAGTACCCTGTTCCGCGAGAAAATCATGCAACAGCTGAGAGAGATACTCTCCAGCGAAGTCAGCACGAAAAGTGCGAATGGGCGTGGCAAACTGGGTGTGAACCATGGCAGCAAAACGTTTGTATATAGGGAGAACCTCGCTACGAGATTTCATGAAGTAGAGCCAAGTGTAGCGAGAGAAATCATCAATAAACAAAACATAGTAGCGATGACCACCTTTCGAATTAAAGGGAGCAGGACCCCAAACATCAGAATGAACTAAGTCAAAAGGATGCTGAGATACTGACTCACTAGTAGGATAAGGTAACTGAGTATGTTTGCCAAGTCTGCAACCATTACAATGTAAGGAGACATCTCCAGATACAGACCCTAAGAGGCCCTGACGAACTAAGGAAGACAAGGAGAACCCTAAGAGGCCCTGACGAACTAAGGAAGACAAGGAGAACCACAGATGTGACCAAGGCGATGATGCCACTGCTGGAAGGATGCAGACGAAGAGGCAGCAAGAGCATGAGAGCTGGCAGAAGTGGTGGCAACGGAAGGAACACAAAGCCAGTCAACCTCCCAAAGGCCCTCTGACTCACGGCGCCGGGGGCCAGCACCAACCAAAGCCTTGGTGAGATGATCCTGAATGGAGCAAGAGTTGGTATCAAGAATGACACGACAACCAGAATCAGTAAGTTGAGCAGCGGAAAAAAGATTCATGGTAAGACGAGGAACATGTGAAACACTCGGAACAGAAAAAGATGGGGTGGAAAGAATACCACGACTAGCAACAGGAAGAGATGTGCCATCGGCAGTAAGAACATTAACAGGCGAATCAAGAGGTCGGAGAGAAGACAACGCGGAAGAATCAGAAGACATATGAAAGGAGGCTCAAGAATCCAGAACCCACGAAGATGTACCTGACTGTGTAGATGCCTGTGATGGTGAGGAGGAGGATGCAGTCACAGCAGCAGCGGAGCCAGTCGACGAGGCGCCTAAGGAAGCAAGAAGACGCTTGAGACGAACAATGTCCTGATCAGTGAGTGACGGAGTCGAGAAAGACACAGGAATCCCACTGGAGGAGGAGCGCCTCTGGTCTCGCTTCTTCTGGCGACAATCAGACTCTGGGTGACCTTGTCGGGAGCAGTAACCACAGACGGTGTCACGGCGCGACGTGCCCTTCTCAGCATAAGGAGGACGGCTCACCCCCCCTGGAGGAGTAGGCAGGAGCGGCGGAGCAGTGAGGCGAGCAGATGACACAGGAGCCCTGACAGCCAATACTGAGGGAATCAGAAGCAACCCAGCAGAACGAAGGCGGGTCTCCTCAGCACGAAGCTCAGCAAGTATCTCTGAGATAGGAACACGACCACGAGCAAACAAGTGAGCACGTCGAGGCTCAAACTCAGAGCGGAGACGAGATAAGAACTCATGGACCCTCTGAAACTCCAAGTCAGCCCTCGTAGTCTGGCAACAACAGCAAGTGCCACACACAACTGTCCGCAGTGAGTCAAGCTGACGCCAGATGGCAGAGCACTGTGAATAGAACTCATCAACAGATGAGTCACCCTGCTGAAGAGCATGCTCCTGACGCACCACAGAGAGGTATAGAGCATCGCCAGAGGGCTGATAGCGCTGACAAAGATAAGACCACATCGCTGCAACAGTGCCGAGGCCCATGAACTCCGAAGCAAACTGAGGTAGGACACTCGCAGTGAGAACAGCAGCAGCTCGAGCATCATCATTGCACCACTGAGTGTAAGCAGACGGATCATCCCGGTAGACAGAAAGAGCATCAGAATATGCGGATATCTGCTGATCATAAGCATCAACTGCAGCATCATCAAGAGCCTTGGCAGCATCTCGATCAGCCTGAGAAGCATCTGTAGGAAGCACCGGCGGCACCGGCGGAACAGGAGCCATCGGAGCAACAGGGCTGGGCGGACAGGGAACCTCGCCAGAGATAACGCCCCACAAAAGAAGACCCCGCATATGGATGCGCATGAAACCCACAAACTCAGCATAGTTGGTGCCATCGAAGATCACTGAGCATCGAGGAACGGCAATATAACCCGAAGAAGACATGAGGAATTGCTGCCTTTCTCTCTCTCTCTCTCTCTTTTTGGTCAACCTTCAGGGAAGACCCGATCTGGATCGGGAAAACAGCCCGAAACTAGCGAGCGGCTGCGGGAGAGCGATGCGGAGGGGCGGGAGCGAGCCCACAGCCAGAGCAGAGGAGGCAACCAGCGAAGGGATGGCCGGGGCCGGACCTGAGCAGAGGAGACGGCCAGTCGGCGGGATGGCCAGGGCCGGCCGGGCGGAGGAATGGCCGGGGGCGGGCGGACCGAGCAGAGCCCGAGGCGGCCGAGCCGAGGAGGTGGTGGGCGCTGCCGAGCAAAGGTGGCAGCACTGCTGCAGCCAGGCAGAGCAGCCGGCGGGAAGAGGCAGGCGGCAGGGGGAGGCGGGCGCACGGGCCGCCGGCAGCGCTCGTGTGCAGCTTGGACGAGGCGAGCAGCAAAGCAGGCTGCAGGAACCAGCTTCGCGAGAAGCTTGTGAACGAGCGTCAGATCCGGGCGGAAACGACCGGCGACGAGGAAAATCGAGAGCATGCACGGAGTTGCATCGTGCGGGGACAAGAGGCTAACCTAGCATCTGATTGAGTCGTCGTGACCAAGTGAAGTATTCAATACTCGTGCCTAGCCCTAGATATTGCTACAAGGCCAAATAGAAAGTGTTCTCTACAACTATACTGATAATCCCTGTTATAATATAAACATATTGGTTGCCAATGCTCTTATTCTATCATCTAAAAAAATACTCTTGTTCTGTACAGGGTAAGGTGTGGTGATGCTAGTTGGGAGGTTGTGAATGAACAAGCTTTTTCCCCCTGCCTGAAAGGTCGTGTGTTTACCATGAGGAGGGATAATATTATGCATTTGCATCTGCTTACCGACCATCTGAAAATAAGATCCTCGTAGCGAGGCCTTGCTCATGGTCAGCTTTTCCTCTTGTTTTTAACCCTGTGGAAGAGGCATAATTTAATTCTGGTGATTTCAGAGCTGCTACTGTAAGTGTTCTTGGTTACACCTGCCCTTCGCCATGTTTACTTACAATTGCAAATACAATACGCGTGCCTACACCGTAGATCAGCATTGCAGGCCAAAAGGCTGTTAGTACTTTAGACTCGCTTTAAATCTTTGCCATATAATATAATTTGACTAGAAGCGGCATAAGGAGCTGCTGCAGATTCTTATTCCCTCTGTAACAATTTTTGACAGTCAAAAAACATCTTATATTTTGATATGGAGGGAGTACCTTTTAGAAAGTATCAAATATGCATCACAAGAGGCGGTTAGGCCATGGGATGGTGTTACAATCTGCACGTGTGGTTCATGCTTTTATTTTGTAAACTGAATGACGGCTGAAGAGTGGAATTATTTTCTTCTAATACGATCATGCCAACACAAAAAATGATGATATCATATTATGTTGTGTTCCCCTAGATCATTTTGTTTATTCAGGGGGCACAAAGTTCCTTTGTAGCTCGTCCTACATGGAACCTCTTATCTTCAGCCCTTCAATATTGCTTTGAGATCCGTACTCTTCAACTAACTTGCAACAAGCAGATTTCTTTTTTTTTGTTTCTCTCAAATGAAAGAACATATGGACTTCAAACTTTCCAGATCAAACAAACTTTACAACTTCAATGTGTGAAAAAACTTTCAGATTTTTTGGACCAACATAAATATACAAAATGTGAATTTTTTTGATTAAAAAAATAAATTTAAGCATTTTAAATGCATGAAAAAATCTGAAAGTTTTTTCCCACGTAGTAATTAGAATGTTTTGTTGTCCTGCAAAGTGTGAAGTTTATACGTTTTTTCGTTTGAGAGAAACAAAAATGACAAATGTGCCTGCACGGATCTTGATGCCAAAATGAATGGCTAAGATAAGGGGTACCGTGTAGCTCCAGCTACACAAAACCA
Source organism: Triticum aestivum (assembly GCF_018294505.1). Lineage (NCBI taxonomy): Eukaryota > Viridiplantae > Streptophyta > Magnoliopsida > Poales > Poaceae > Triticum > Triticum aestivum. The sequence continues at coordinate 650,138,474 of NC_057795.1, read as the reverse complement.
CACTCGGGTTCAGGTTGTGTCAAGTTTATGAACACAAAAACTGCTTGCATGTGTATTTCATAAGATTATTGTTCGAAGATTAAACGTTTGGGCGCAGCATGTAGGTATTCTTTTGGCTAAATATGGTGGGTGCTCTTCTTTTCGATTGTGTGGCAGGTGTTGGGGTGCCCTCTGTTGGCTATCCTGTTGCTTAGGTTTTGCCCTGTAGTTGAGCCTGACTAAGTTATTTGCCATAGTCTTTTTTTTTTGGCTGATGAGAAGGTGTACCTCTATGATTTCAATTTTGAAGTTCCAATACTCCTTTTTAAGTCTCATTTTCTTACCGGATATTTTTATTACTTACTATCAAGATTAGCTGCAACTGCCTATTTTTTATTTACACTGAAAATAGTCGCTTCTTAACTATGTAGCATGATAGCCATCATTTTCCATGTGCTGCTGGTGATTACTTATTCAACTCTCTTTTTTGGTTATAAACTTATGTCTAGGATGGCTATGCTGATGTAACCGAGTACAAGTTTCAACGCTACTGATTAGGCACTTGCACTTACATTTCTAAAACAAGTCATGGAAATGCAACTTCTTGGCACTCTTAATTTTGTGCATATACTTGGTCCGGCTTGAGTCAACCTGTCAGTAATTATGTGTATTTTCTTGCTGTTATTTCATTCATGTTCTGTTACTTAGTGACTAGCCAAATTGACTTTGGCATCTAGCTTACATGCAGCTCATTCTTTGTGCAACTAGTCACTTACTGATCAGCAAAGACTACTAGTCAAATTCTTTTTGACCTGCTACTACCGTCATACGACATGCATTTTTCACCTTCTTCTTTGCTCTGGATAGCTGCATCCATGCAGCTTTACTGCCTAGGATATTTCTTGTCAGCATGCAGGCACGATTAATGTTAACAACTACTACTTGTAGCAATATTAGAACTAACAAATAGTGAACTACAAATAAGCAAAAACTTTAACAGGTACAGGGTAACCATCAAACAAATGGCGCAGCGAAGCGTGCTTACGCTTCTAGGTATATATATGATCATATTTCCAATCATATTTTATAAGTTTGAGGCAATTTTGAATAAGAACACAGAAAAAAATTATCGTTGAAATCAGAATCATATATTGGTATATCAAGCCCCTAAGTGCTACAAAGATTAACTAATCTACAGACATGCAGGCGCACATTGACCACAAAAATTCTATATATCTTTTCCCTAGAAATACCACACATGGCTACTAGCTAGATTCTTAGTTTCACCATGTGCTTTAGTATCCTATAAATTTAAATGACAGTACTTTCCATGGTTGAGCTGTTGACCCAGGCACACCCCATACGAGCACTTGATACCTGCCGACCTTATTGTTTTCATCCGCAGCTTTTATCTCAAGAAAGTAGTTGTTGCCAATTCCCGAAGGCTGCATGCTCACATACAACACATCGACAAGGGTCATCTCCTTCTTGTATACCAACTTGTGCATTAATACCGCAAAGCGCGCGATTTGCCAGTACAAAGTGTCACGGAAGTTATGAACTTGCACCCATCCATTAGTACCGGTAGGGGGACCAGGTGGTGACGTTGTTGCTGAAGGACTAGGTGGTGGTGGTGTCAGTGCCGACGGCGGTGGTTGGTTAGCTTGGTACGTTGGAGGTGTGGCAGGTGGACTTAATGGTGATGATGGCGATGGTGGAGGAGGCTGCTCATTAGCCGGGGACATTGGAGGTGTTGCAGGAAGGCTGGATGGAGGTGGTGTTGGAACGGATGGAGGATTCAGTGGAGGCGGTGGCGGTTGATAGTTAGGTTCATAACTTGGAGGTGTAACAGGGGAACTATATGGAGGTGTTTGTGGGGTGGCTGGAGCTAGTGGTGGGGGACTATATGATGCTGGTGGTGGAGGGGATTGATCACTAGTTTGGTACGGTGGTGGTGTAGTAGGAGCTACTGGTGGGGGGCTAGATGACGATGATGGTGGAGGAGGTTGCTCATTAGTCGGGGCCATTGGAGGTGTTGTAGGTGGGCTAGACGGAGGTGGTGGGCTAATGGATGGAGGATTCAATGGAAGCGGTGGCGGTTGATAGTTAGGTTCGTATGTTGGAGGTGTAACAGGGGGACTAGATGGAGATGTTTGTGGGGTGGCTGGAGCTAGTGGTGGGGGGCTAGAGGATGATGGGGGTGGAGGGGATTGATCACTAGTTTGGTATGGTGGTGGTGGTGTAGGAGGACTAGAATCTAATGGAGGTGGAGCCATGGGTGGATAATAAGATTGGGGTGGCGGTGGTGATGGCGAACCATTACCTTGGTTTGGGGATGGCTCAGGTGATGGCGGTGATGTCTCTGCTTCACTGCAATCCTTTTCTGGTGGTCCACGACCATTATTACTATGGCCATCACCGCCATGGGGATTTGGACCACGTCCGGGCTTAGGGCAATGTGGCGGTGGTGGTTGATCGCTAGGCTCGTAGGGTGGAGATGTAGCAGGGGGACTAGATGGAGGAGTTTGTGGGGTGGCTGGAGCTAGTGGTGGAGGACTAGATGATGACGGCGGTGGAGGGGATTGATCACTAGGTTGGTAGGGTGGAGGTGTAGTAGGAGCTATTGATGGTGGGCTAAATGACAATGATGGTGGAGGAGCCTGCTCATTAGTAGGGGCCATTGGAGTTGTTGTGGGTGGGCTAGATGGAGGTGGTGGGGGAATGGACGGAGGATTAAATGGAGGCGGTGGCGGTTGATTGTTAGGTTCGTATATTGGAGGTGTAAAAAGGGGACTAGATGGAGGTGTTTGTGGGGTGGGTGGAGCTAGTGGTGGGGGGCTAGATGATGATGGTGTTGGAGGGGATTGATCACTAGGTTGGTAAGGTGGAGGTGTAGTAGGAGCTATTGGTGGGGGGCTAAATGTGGGTGATGCTGGAGGAGGATGCTCACTAGTTGGGGCCATTGGAGATGTTTCGGGTGGGCTAGATGGAGGCGGTGGGTGAACGGATGGAGGATTTAAAGGTGGTGGTGGAGGTTGATCGTTAGGTTCGTATGTTGGAGGTGTAACAGGAGGGCTAGATGATGGTGGTGGTGGAGAGGATTGATCGCTAGGTTGGTAGGGTGGAGGTGTAGCCGTTGCTACTGGTGGAGGGCTCGATGATGACGATGGTGGAGGAGGCTGCTCATTAGTCGGGTCCGTTGAAGGTGTTGCGGGTGGGCTACACGGAGGCGGTGGAGGAATGGATGGAGGATTCAATGGAGGTGGTGGCGGTTGGTCATTAGGTTCGTATGTTGGAGGTGTAATAGGAGGACTAGATGGAGGTATTTGTGGGGTGGCTGGAGTTGGTGGTGGTGGGCTAGATGATGATAGCGGTGGAGGAGATTGATCACTAGGTTGGTAGGGGGGAGGTGTGGTTGGAGCTATTGGTGTGGGGCTAGATGATGGCGATGGTGGAGGAAGTTGCTCATCAGTCGGACCCATTGGAGGTGCTATAGGTGGGCTGGATGGAGGATTCAATTGAGGCGGTGGCGGTTGGTCATTAGGTTCATAGGTTGGAGGTGAAAAAGGGGGGCTAGATGGTGTTTGTGGGGTTGCCGGAGCTAGTGGTGGGGTGCTAGATGATGATGACGGTGGAGGGGATTGATCGCTAGGTTGGTAGGGTGGAGGTGTAGCAGGAGCTAGTGGTGGAGGGCTTGATGATGGCGATGATGGAGGAGGGTGCTCGTTAGTTGGGTCCACTGGAGGTGCTGTGGGTGGGCTCGATGGAGGTGGGGGAATGGATGAAGGATTGAGTGAAGGTGGTGGCGGTTGATTGTTAGGTTCGTATGTTGGAGGTGTAACAGGGGGAGGAGATGGAGGTGTTTGTGGGGTGGCTGGAGCTTGTGGCGAGGGGCTAGATGGTGATGGCGGTGGAGGAGATTGAGTGCTAGGTTGGTAGGCAGGTGGTGTAGTAGGACTAGGATCTAATGGAGATGGAGGTGGCTGGGTATTAGTTTGGTCGGTTGGAGCCATGGGTGGAGAATAAGACGGGGATGCCGGTGGCGATGGGGTACCATTACCTTGGTCCGGGGAAGGCCCAGCTCCATCAGGCGATGACGGTGTTGTCTCTGCATCGTCACAGTCCTTGTTTGGCCGACCTCTATTGGTTGGGCCATCCTTGTCGTGAGGATTCGGGCCACGTCCTGGCTTGGGGCAATGTGGATTTTTCACTGGCCCTACACCATTGGATTTATGATCACCACTCCCATAGGAGGCCTTCCCATTTCCACCCGCAGAGCCCTTGTCATCAGCTTGGGATACGTGGGCAGCAAGCACAAGAATCAGGAGGGGAAGAACTACAACTAGCAGTGATCTCATCGTAGGATGAGAACGCTGAACCTAAATACCGACCAGAGAGAGCTGTTCTTGTTGGCTTGCGGGTTTGTGCAGAATGGGAAGCAACGCTGGCCATTTATAGTGGTGGTAACCTTGGTAATGGCTATACGTTTCGCTGGATCCGAGTCGCAGAAGCTTCTGACACTGTCACGCACGCACTGCACCGGCCTGCATTTGTTAATCCTTAGGTCAGCTCGTCACCAGCTGTTTCCTGTCAGAGGAAAGAGGGAGAACGAATTACATAAGTGAAAAAGAGGCAGTACAATCCACTGCGTTTCTCTGCTGATTTCATTGACATTTTGCAGGATCCATGGTTCTCCGTGCCCGTGCACAGCATCTTTGCCTAGATCACAGGGCCATGCATGTAACTGACAGTTAATGCCACACGGGTGGTAACCTGTTGACCAGGAGAAGCAGACCTTGGGTGGCGTCGGCAGATTCCAAATGGAGCAGTCAAAAATGCCAGGTGTGCCCCAGTTGAGTTGATTAACAGCACAGCACAGCACTGCTGCACACGATCAAGTTGACCTCAGAGATGATTAGCTAGCAGTGTCAGACCCGTAGCAGTACACATCAAATTGATGGAAGATCTATCTAGCTGTGAGCTTTCATGGTCAGCTCAGAAACCCAGGAAGGCCGGCCGATCAAGCCGCATCTCTCCGTGTGAAGCCTCCAGCTGCTCATATCTGTAGGTAGAATTAAGATCTACAGTAGTTGATCTGACGTTTCCAGCTATGGTAGCTAGATTCGCAGGTGTATCTCATGTTAAACAATTGGGAACTGCTCCTGCACCAGATCAGCTCGGTTGCCGTGTCAGCATCCCAAGCAAAACAACTCTCCTTGATTCTCATTCCAATGCCAATCCTTGTGTCTTCTCGTCGGTGCAAAAGCTAGACCTTCTTCCAAAGTCACATTGTTGCCCCAATGCTGATTGGACAGTGGAACCGCGTAATGTTCAAGATGCCTTTCGGCAGAAAATAGTCGAACATGCCAAACTGAAAGTTACAACAATGCTGGAGCACAACTCTTGTAGGGGGTCAATCATGTCCATAGGAGAAGTGGGCAGGGATATTATTCTTATTGCCTTGTTGCTTCTTTTTTTTTCTGCATGTATCGTTTGACTCTTAAGTAGATGAATTTCCGAACTGCAAAATGTAGCCTAGGAACACGCAAAAAAGGATCTTTGACTATTTACAGCCATAGGAGAAGCGGGCAGGACCGTAGGACACGTAAGAAGATGTGTCCAAGGCTGGGTACGGTTGCCATTGGCTTCTTATTTGATGTTTTGCATGCATCGTTTGACTCTGAGTAGATGAATTTCCTAACTGCAAAATGTAGCCTTGGAAGACACAAAAAAGGATCTTTAAGTACTTAGTGTCAGTAGACAATTAATCATCCATAAAAAATCTACTGATAACATTCTAACATGGGAGTATCGGGGATCTTATCAGTCCATTTTTCCACCTATGCTAGTTTGTATTCTTACTGGTTATGAACTCTTTTCAGGCTAGATCAGATCTGGATATGGATTCTTTCATTTGATCAGTCTTATTCCGAGTCATTGCATTTGCATGAATAAATGGAGAGTACCAAACGATCAGGTAGTGTGTAGGCTATTGCATTTACAAGCATATTTTCCGTGTATTCTCAGCAGTTAGCGTGATATATGTATGGTTCTTTTCTCGGATGTTCGTCCCTGGAGGGCCCTGTCCATGGTGCTTTTGAAGCTAGTGGTGATTTTTTGTTGAAGTTGATTGTTTCACTCAAGTATTGTAGTAGTTACTTTCAGGTTTCAAGTTTTTCCCGTGTGTAAATCACTTCTTCCTTGGCTGATGGTAGCAATTAACAGGTGGAGCTCATTATTACCTGTAGTCTTGCACTGATTAGGCTGTGGTTTTTTTTTTTGTCATTGGAGGCATAAGAATTACAAAGTTCAGACTGATATTCCTTGCCGGTAGAAAAATAAAGTGGGTACTGATATTTGTGTACTCTTTTTAAGTCATTTCTAACCAGAACAGTTTGCATTATATCAACCCATTCTACAAAAATCGATATGTGCATGAAGCAAATTTCTGGCGCTGGCATAGTGTTATTCGATGGTCGGCTATGATGTTTACAGTGGCTCCTTTTCTTTTCTCTTCAGGTTGCCCAGTGGAAGGGAGCAGTACTAACGGCGTGCCACAGGTTCGCAAGGAGACAAATTTCAGGCAAACATTTTCAGATAATTCATGTTGTAAGAGTGTGCTCCTTTTTTCAGGTCAGTTTACTGCTTATCGGCTACTTTTCTTTGTTCCATGCCGGGGAATCAAGCAGTTATTCATGGGTTGGGAGCCCCACAATGCTTCACAAGGTAAACATTTGTTTTGTGTAGCCATGTTTTTTCTTAAATTGCTGGAGATTGTTGGGCAATTCTGACGAGTTAAGAAACAGGTGCGCGACCTGCCTTTTGCTTTCTTCAGCGACCCTGAGTTGATGCTCATCTTGGCTGCTGCTCTCGTTGCCGTTTGTTATGGCAGTGATCGGAACAGAAGTGTGGTACTTGAAGAAATAGGTTCAGATATGCTCCATTAATTCTTTGCTTAGATCCTGCAGAGCTCAGCACCGGCTACTTTTGGATCCCATTGACGCGGATGGCTCTGGAGCCAATAATTCCAGTGACAGCACACAGGTCTCGCCGGATATCAGAAGCTCACTGTCTGACATCTCAATGTTGTAAAGCCGCCAGTATCAGGAAAAGGCGGTTCAGGGGCCATCAGATTTTGAACAGAAATGGGAACCAAAAGGATGGTAGAGGAACAAGAACTGGTGTTGATGGTAGAGGGCCGGGTAAGCTTCATCTGTTTTCATGTTGCGTAGAAAAATTAATCCCGGCCTTTTTCTCTGACAAGGCAGAAGAATTATCGTGCAGCGGTGCATAACAGAAACACTGAATAGCACAAGCTGACCAGACCTTCACAAGAAGCTACCGAATTAGGGTTTCCGAGGCGGTGGCGGCGTCTGACTAATGAACCACGAGGCAGCGGCATATCATAGTGGCGATTACGGGATATGATCGTATAGTTCCAGTTTACCCGACGTGTTGTTTTCGGTGGGCCAAAGATGCCAGGTCCGTGAGTCGTCATGTAGAGAATAAGTTTGCGATGTTGTGTTATGTATGCCTCTAATTTGCCTGTCCATATATACTCCAAAAGAACCGTGTGAAAGAAGAAAGTAACGATCAACTGTACCAAACATTAGTACCAACACAGCCACACTGGCTTCTGTTTGGGGGACAACTTTCAGTTCTAAGGCCCTGTTCGAATCCCCTCCGCTCCTCAACTGCAGCTCCCGGAGCGGAGGGAGCGCCAGCACAATCGCGCGGAGCGGCTCCAACCCAGCTCCTCATGCGGAGCGGAGTTGAGAGTCGGGAGAGTTTCCGAACAGGCTCTAAGTCTGCTACAAGTCACACAAAACTGTTAAACTGTGATACTCGATGCATATCGCCTTTCGCCAGAAGTCAATTGTTTCGGGCAGCTTCAGAAACCAAGAAACTTGGGATACCGCAACTTAGTAAATATTCCCTCCGTTTTTTTAGTCTGCATATAAAATTTGGTCAAAGTCAAACTTTATAAAGTTCGCCAGAAGTGAATCTTGATACTTTTTTCTATAAATTTAGTCAAAGTTAACAAAGTTTGACTTTGATCAAATCTTATATGCAGACTAAAAAGAAACGGAGGGAGTAGTTGAGGGACAATGGTGGTAGTCAAAGTTCAAGAAGCTGATGCCCTGTATTTTACACCAGTTTCAGAGCAAATTAACTGAGGCAACACACTGTTCATTTGATGAACATAGTTGCAATTTTTGCAAAGATTGCGTCAACAAAATATTATCTGCAGCATATAAAAACATTTCCTCAAATCTCAAACGAATGGGGCAGTTGACAACAAATGTCCCCACAAAGAGAAAGAAAACAAAAATCGTCGACAGCAGGATTCGAACCTGCGCAGGCAAAGCCCAACAGATTTCGAGTCTGTCTCCTTAACCACTCGGACATATCGACTGCTCCGGCAGAGGTTGTAAAAGCAGGTAAACATTATAGAAACTGTACCCTGTCATTGCATTGTGTAGTGGCACTTCAATGAAAAGCTCTATTTTTGCCTCTCTTTTTTGCGGGATAAAGCTCTAATTTTGCCATGAGCAAGGCAAAGAAAAGCTCGAAGTATTCATTGCATAAAATGAATTTCACCCTTCAATCTACACTGTGCCGCAAGTCTACAGTACGCTCGGCTAGATTTTTTTTTAATTAATCGCACCCATCTACTCAACTTGATGTTGCCATACTCCTAGACATTGTTCCTCGTCCTATTACTGTCATAGGTTATGCTTACCTCGATTTGTGTCATCCGCGTACCATGAGGCAGTGACATAGTAGAGCGGCAATTTTGGGATTCGATTGTATAGTTATGGTAAAGGAAATGGCTATTTTCCTCGGCTGGTTCTCGGTTACCTGACCTGTTACTTTTGGTTAAATCCATGGGTCTAAAGATGTGATGCCAGTAAGTTGTCATGTTGAGAATAAGTTTGTGATGCGGTGTTAGAGCGTCTCCAGTCGAACCCTCAAAAGTGCTTAACTCCTTAGAATATTCCCTTTTGATGAGTTAAGCCGCACCTAGCCCAACCCTTAGTCGGCTTAACTCGTAAAAAAAGGAGGTTTGTCGTTGGTACTTCAAATTTGAGCGGTCGAAGCAACTTCGCAGGAAAAAAACCTCTTGTGTGGCGCCTCCATATCGCTTGAAGCCCTCTATCCCGGTGTTGTCTACGCCGATTTCCTTCCTCCTAGCAGCCACTGTGCACACTCGCGGACCTCTCGGGCCAAGTTAGATTAGCTCCGCTACGACACCGCTACCAGAATCGGTCCATATCTTTGCGGCCGTGCTTTCGAGGATGAAAAGGCCACCGCCAAGCTTTGTTTCGTCCAAATCGGAACCGACGGACCACGAGATGGTGTACAACACCTGTGGTTGAGCTAGGCGGCGCTGGAATCGCAACCACGCTGGGAAATTCCAAAAAATCAGAGATCAGTTGGGACGAGCTTGGTCGGCGACGGGCGAGCATGGCTTGGAGGAGAGTCCTCTTCCTCTGAGCCCGCAGGCCATCCCCCAGCACCCCATCATCCACCGCAACCCCGTCGTCGCCTCAACGCCACCGGCGATGGCTGTCACCTTTTCCGCTTGCAAAAGTGTTCGATGAATGGCCTAGGTGCATTTTCTTGGCCTTTTCATTGCATTTTACTGTTTTTGCAATCAAATTTTAATATCGAATATTCCATAGTGTAGACGAATAGGTTAAGGGAGATATTCTTTGATGAATCTTGAGAAGATGATTATGATTTTGAAATAGCCATTGACATAATCGTTCACGAGGACTTTTGGCGACCAAGACTAGGATCATAGTTCGCCCGTTTGTGCATCAGTCAGTATAGAGCAGTAGGTCATGACAAGCTTACGAAGGATTACTTTGCACCCAATTCAACCTATTATGAGAAGTATTTTCACCAACTTTTTTGGATGTACCGAATTCTCTTACTCACCATTGCAAAAGTTGTTGAGGAGCATCATCAATGGTTTAAACTGAGGATGAGTGCATCAGAAGATATAAGTGCAAGCCCACTGATGAAGTGTGTCACGGTTGTTCGAGTGCTTGCCTATGGGTGTTCGGACAACGACATTGATGACAATGTCCACACTGGCTAAGAATCAATCCTAGAGGGTGTCGGGAAAGTTTCAATTGAGGTTTTACATGGATGCCCTAAATGGGCCAACCCATAATCATGCCGGTAAACGTACACCAATTATTGTTCATATTAAAAAAAATCATTTGCAAAAAATATTATAAATACATATATTCCAAAAAAACTTAATGTACTTAAGTATTCAAAAATATTCACCACAAATTAGAAAAATGTTAACAACAGTGTAAAAATGTTGTTAGTGTAATGTTAAAAATGTATTCAAAAAATGTTCATAACATGTTAAAAACGTTCACACGTTTCAGAAAAATATACTTGACATTTTAAAATCGAAAAAGAAGTTCCTGTGACTCAAAAATAATGTATGTTACATTTTAACATGTTTTTCTAAACCATGTTTTTGACATTTAAAAAATGTCTACACAATATTAAGAAGTGTGTGAATAGTTTGAAAATATATTTCAATGTGTGTTTGAAAAATGTTTAACACATATTCGAAAAAGTGCTTAAAAACATGTATTTGAAAAGGTGTTAATCATGTTTTTGAAAATTATTAAATGCGTGTAAAAATATTTTATTTTTATACCAAAAATGTACAATGTGTATGAGAAAATAGACATCAAAACATATATTTGAAAAATGTTAAACATGTATTAAAAAATGAGTGCACTTCTATTTGGGGAATAACTTGAGGTCAAAGTCTGGTGCAAATCTCACACAAAGCTGTTAAATTGTGCTACTCCATGCATTTCGCCAGAAGCCAAAAGATTCAAAATATATTTATAAACCCCAATACTTTTCTTTGAACATGAAACACAGAACAAAAGTTATAAGATTCCGCATTACAGCAACGCTGCTAGAGCAGCAAAACGTGTAACCTAAGCATTGGTGGCACGCAGGCCAACATAACATCACTACAATATCGAAATTAAGGCTGGTCACAATGGGCAAGAACATAAGCTAGTAACTTCACACTTCCCTAGACTATGTTACTACCTCCATAGTGGGTAGGAACATCTATGTAGTGTCATGCAACGATGTATTTATTAGGTTATAGACTCATTGTTTCTTGGAGTGTGTGATGTTCCGGTAACTTAGCTAGTTACCACAAGCACCTCTCTCTTCATTAAATACGTGCCACATAAGCAAAGTTGTATTGGAGTGTGTGATGTTACTTCTAAGTTCCTCCCCACTGTGACCAGCCTAAACGTTGTGAGCGCTCCGGGGCTAGGATGGTCAAAGTGACCACGTCTCCTATTTTTTCAGAAGAATCACTTTGATTTTCTTAGAAAAATTATGGTCTTTTATTAGGTAAGTAGGTATGTTTTTTCTTGAACACAGTACAGCCGAACTCGCTCATATACACGAGCAAACACTCATCCCTATGGATGCACACATGCACATCATATCCCTATGAGTATGTTTGAGAGACTGAGCCGGCACATCATCTTGAGATTGACGAAGTCTCCACAAACACCTTCGTAGGTGATGAAAACACCTCTTCCCACTGAACGCACATCGCCGAAAGGTTTGGAATAAATCCAGGAAAGTGCGAGCACAAATGTCAAGTGTAGGACTTCAACTCTGGTGGCAGGGGATACCAATGTCCTCCTAACCATCCAACATTAGGTATTGTTTACTATTTGGGTCAACCATCCAACTACGTATGTCCAACACTTGATGTGTTATGTGTCACTTACTCCCTGAACTAAAACCACAATATTTATTTTAGATCAGAGGGACTACATTTTTGCGAGAGAAAAAGGGTTACATGTCGCTCATGTATATCTGGTACGAGGAAAATTAATGATGTGGCCAACTATATCCACGCTTATAAAAGTGGTGTACCATCGCATGGCAGCACGGTCAACGCCAGCTCGGCCCATAACTGCCTCCTCTGTGTCACGTGGCTACATGGGTGCTATCACTCCACCACCACGCCGCACGCCCCGCCCATCTCTCCATCTTTCTCCCCTTCTCTCATGACAGTACGCCCGATCCATCATCGCCTCCTCCGCACCACACGGTTTCACAGGCACCCGACCCATCACCTGCTCCTCCGCATCATATGGTTGCATGGGCATAGCTAGTCCATCACCGCCTCCTCTGCACCACACGGTTGCACGGGCGCCTGTCCCACACCGCCTCCTACGCACCACAAGGCTGCACGGGCTTTGCTTGTCCACCACCACACCGCACACCCCGCCCATCGCTCCATCTTTCTCCCCTTCTTTTGTGCAGTAATTAACATTCAACGACGACGATGCTCGGGGCCTAGAGATGACTATTGTCTTCGGAACTTGGTCACCTTCATCAACACGCCATGGCCCATAAGATCTGCAGTACAACTCTCGATACCTCCTTCCTCTCCCTCTGTCATCCTTTCCTTCTTTGGCAGCCTGATTCAAATTCAATCTCGATCGCTTCGGTGCTAAACAAGTAGTAGATTATACCGGGATTTTATCTCACTGTGTAAGGTTTCAATTTGAAAGCCTCATGCTTCACTGCTTAAGTACCATCTCCGTGCTTGTCGATTAACAACCTCACGCAGTTTATACATGGCATGCTTTATGTTGCCTCTGTTCCATGGTGCAGTGCATATTAGTTCTTTTTAGTCAAAGATGTCCATTGGCCAAGTTTCTAGAACAAACTATCAATATCTAAAGTATTAAATAAATAAACTATAACAGTACATCTGGATGTTGATTTTTTTGAAAAACTTGGTCAAACATCGTTATGTTTGACTTTTCAAAACAAAGTATGTACTATATTTTAGAACGTAGGGAGTATTAATTAGGATATGGTTCCAAGCTTAAGGAGCACGTGGTCTCTAACTAAACTTAATTGGCACTAAAACAATAAAACAAGATGATAACTAGGTTTCCCTATGAAGATAGTTTGGTTAATTATCACCGGGTCGCTTATGTACATAGCTGATGAGGCCTTATTAATGCATCAGTAATGTTACATTCAAGTGAAAACTGAGACCAATCACCTGTGCTATTATCTCTTGATCCTCCCATTTCTGTCTCTTCCTCTTAGAGGGTGTTATAAACATGCTTCATTCCCTTTCCTGTCGTTAGTTAGTCAGTGCAAATCATTGCTTTTATTTCAAATATGTTCTTTCTATTTTGATTCTAACTACGCATATGAATGATGAATATTGAAAATCAGAAGCCATATACTTTGGTGCAGTGCTGCGACTTCCAAGTATTTCTCACTTTCACTACCCTTGTACCATTATTGCAGACTATAATTGTTGGTGTTTTGTATTATTTGTATGTGGCCAAGGTAAATTACAAAATATTGATTGGTTAAATCATAGAGTTGTATGATTGTTGTAGAGGAATACTATAATCAGAAGCCTCGGTTACGGATATTATAGTTTTCAATAGTTTTGCAGATGGATATTATCATGTCCATCCAGTACTATGGTTTAACCCTGCAGATCGGGGACATGCTTGATGCCAACCACTACTTTGGATATGTTTTTGGCACTGCTGCTGGCAAACCATTTTTGTGAAGAACAATAGTTGTAAAAAAAGTGAGTAATATCCTACCAAGTAAATGATGACGTGTCTTAGCATCTAGACATATCCTGCAATGCAATAAAGGGTGTTCTCACCCCAAAATTGTGGAAGCCAAAACACAGAAGGCCAATGAAAAAAACAACAACCCCCGACCTGCAAATAGAGAAGCAAGCAACCTTTCATGAATTAACAATCAAACAAATAAACGGTAGAAAAGTAGAACGGCGTAGCAAGGCGCGCATATGCTTCTAGTTGATAATCATGCGTGAGAGAAGTTCAGTAGGCAATCTTCAGCAGCTGCCGGGTCACAACAGTTAAATCTTCAGCAGGTACCAGATCGCTGGCAAAAAACACATATTTGATATGTGGGCGAAAACAATTCAAAATTTGAACTGCTTTTAAAAAAAATCACGTTGCTGACCTTTTTGAGTGGTGCCCGATGGCCAGGTGCGGCACCCTACTCTGCAGCACCTTTGCCTTAGGCATCGCACTCCCGGCCAGCATGGCAGCCCGGGGCCAGGTGCGGCCCCACAGCCAGTAGTGCAGCGCCTAACCAGTAGGCGCCACATAGTGTAATGTGCAGCGCCTATCGCTTGGGCGCTGCACTCTGACTTAAGCCGCATCGGGCTAGCCCTCCTAGGCAGTTCTCCCCTCTCTTCAGGGAGTTTTTCTCTGGAACAGAGAGCAGCGGCGGCGCCCCCTTCGGATCCTCCCCTCCCTCTCAGATCTGAATATATAAGCCATGGATTCGATCTCCAATCCCTCGTACTAGGTAAACTCCTCCGTTCCCTTTTTTTCCTCCGTAAATTCGTTGCCATTTTAGAGATTTGTCCAAGATTCGGTGGAACCCTTGATTTGCTCAGTTTGGATTTTTATTTGTCCAAGATTGGGTGTTGTGATGGAGGATGTGTAGTCATAGTGGTACTATATGATTCTTGTTAGTGAAACCTAGATTGTTTATCTTTTAGATATATATGAGATGCCTAGTTTTGTAGATAATTATGAGATGTTGAGTTTTGTAGCTATATATGAGATGTTGAGTTTCTTTAGATATATATTAGATGTTGAGTTTATTTCAAATATGAGATGTTGAGTTTATTTGAAAACATATGACATACAAGATATATATATGAGAATTTACAATCATTTATTCATTGTCTGAGAAGGAGATGTTGAGATTCTTGTAGATGAATACATATGAGATGTTTAGATGAACACATATGATATGTTTAGTGTATACCGATATTTGAGATGAACTCATATATATTTATTGTTTAAACTTTGTAAGGATGGTTTGGCTTCTCGACGATGCCTATGACACACAACTCGGGCCTACATGATGCGCGAGAAGGGGCTGGTAATAACGAGTAATCAAAATATTTAGCAAATCTGCCTTTAGTTGAAATTGACATGCCCTAAGATTTGTCATTACTTGTTTTTTGCAGAAGCTTGAACCTTTGAAGATTCGATATCATGGGGTCTCTGGTCCTGCCATGCCGTACGATGAGCGGTACACACCGTACATCCAGCAGGCAGGACTCCTCCCGTGGATTCAGTTGGTCAACCGGTCCACACCGAACCTTAACGCTCCACTGGTGTCCGCTCTTGCTGATCGGTGGAGGCCGAGATGCACAGTTTCCATCTTCAAACTAGGGAGATGACCGTGACGCTCGAGGATGTCTCCTTGATCACCGGTGTTGCTATCAACGGGAGGCCTCTCTGTATGAGCACCAATTCTGAAGGGTGGTGCCAGAAGATGACTGCTCTTATCGGTATGGCTCCTACCGAGGCTGAGCCTGATGTAGAGGATGGAGAACAGGAGAAGAAGAAGAAGGAAAGGAAAGCAGTCGGAGCTGCTTTCACGTGGATTCAAAGGAACTTTGTGAAGGAAATATGCCCTAGAGGCAATAATAAAGTTGTTATTTATATTTCCTTATATCATGATAAATGTTTATTATTCATGCTAGAATTGTATTAACCGGAAACTTAGTACATGTGTGAATACATAGATAAAACATAGTGTCCCTAGTATGCCTCTACTTGACTAGCTCGTTAATCAAAGATGGTTAAGTTTTCTAAACCATAGACATGTGTTGTCATTTGATGAACGGGATCACATCATTAAAGAATGATGTGATGGACAAGATCCATCTGTTAGCTTAACATAATGATCGTTTAGTTTTATTGCTATTGCTTTCTTCATGACTTATATATATTCCTCTGACTATAAGATTATGCAACTCCCGAATACCGGAGGAACACTTTGTGTGCTATCAAACATCACAACATAACTGGGTGATTATAAAAATGCTCTATAGGTGTCTCTGAAGGTGTTTGTTGAGTTGGCAGGATTTGTCACTCCGTGTATCGGAGAGGTATCTCTGGGCCCTCTCGGTAATGCACATCACTATAAGCCTTGTAAGCAATATAATTAATGAGTTAGTTACGGGATGATGCATTACGAAACAAGTAAAGAGACTTGCCAGTAACAAGATTGAACTAGGTATTAGGATACTGACGATCGAATCTCGGGCAAGTAACATACCGATGACAAAAGGAATGACGTATGTTGTTATGCGGTTTGACCGATAAAGATCTTCGTAGAATATGTAGGAACCAATATGAGCATCCAGGTTCCGCTATTGGTTATTGACCGGAGATGTGTCTCGATCATGTCTACATAGTTCGCCAACCTGTAGGGTCCACACGCTTAACGTTTGATGACGATTTGTATTATAAGTTATGTGTTTTGGTGACCGAAGTTTGTTCAGAGTCCCGGATGAGATAACGGACATGACGAGGAGTCTTGAAATGGTCGAGAGGTAAAGATTCATATATTGGAAGGTAGTATTCGATCATCGGAATGGTTCCGAATAATTATGGTATTTTACTGAAGTACCGAGGGTTTATCGGAACCCCCCGGGGAAGTGTTGGGCCAACATGGGCCTAAGGGAGAGAGATGGAAGCCCACGGGGGTTGGCCGCACGCCCCCTCCTATGGAGTCCTAATAGGACAAGGAGGAGGGGGCGGCTCCCCCCTTTCCTTTCCCTCTCCCTCTCCTTCCTATTCCCTCCGGTGGAAGAAAGGAAAGGGGGGGGGGGGGCGAATCCTACTTGTACTAGGAGTCCAAGTAGGACCCACCATGGCGCGCCCCTCCTGGCCGCTGGCCTCTCTCCCCCCTCCTTTATATACGTGGGCGTGGGGCACCACAAAGGCACACCAAGAAATCTCTTAGCTGTGTACGGTGCCCCCCTCCACGGTTTACTCCTCCGGTCATAGCGTCGTAGTGCTTAGGTGAAGCCCTGCGCGAATCACATCACCATTACCGTCGCCACACCGTCGTGCTGATGGAACTCTCCCTCAATCCTCTACTGGATCAAGAGTTTGAGGGACGTCATTGAGCTAAACATGTGCTGAACACGGAGGTGTCGTACGTTCGGTACTTGGATCGATTGGATCATGAAGACATCCGACTACATCAACCGCATTAATCTAACGCTTCTGCTTTCGGTCTACGAGGGTACGTGGACACACTCTCCCTATCTCATTGCTATGCATCTCCTAGATAGATCTTGCATGATTGTAGGAAATTTTTTGAAATTACATGCTACGTTCCCCAATAGTGGTATCAGAGCCAGGTCTATGCGTAGATGATATGCACGAGTAGAACACAAAGAGTTGGGGGCGATAATAGTCATACTGCTTATCACCAACGTCTTACTTTGATTCGGCGGTATTGTTGGATGAAGTGGCCCGGACCAACATTACATGACCGCGTTCATGAGACTGGTTCTACCGACGTGCTTCATGCACAGCTGGCTAGTGGGTGTCAGTTTGTCCAACTTTAGTTGAATCGAGTTTAACTACGACCGGTCCTTGTTGAAGGTTAAAATAGAACACTTGACAAAAAATCAGTGTGATTTTGATGTGTAGGTAAGAACGGTTCTTGCTAGAAGCCCGTAGCAGCCACGTAAAACTTGCAACAACAAAGTAGAGGACGTCTAACTTGTTTTTGCAGGGCATGTTGTGATGTGATATGGTTAAGACGTGATGAGATATAAATTGTTGTATGAGATGATCATGTTTTGTAGAAGTTATCGGCAATTGGCAGGAGCCTTATGGTTGTCACTTTATTGTATGAAATGCAATCGCCATGTAATTGCTTTACTTTATCACTAAGTGGTAGCGATAGTCGTGGAAGCAATAGTTGGTGAGACAACAACGATGCTATGATGGAGACCAAGGTGTCAAGCCGGTGACGATAGAGATCATGACGGTGCTTTGGAGATGGAGATCAAAGGCACAAGATGATGATGGCCATATCATGTCACATATTTTGATTGCATGTGATGTTTATCCTTTATGCATCTTATTTTGCTTAGTAGGGCGGTAGCATTATAAGATGATCCCTCACTAAATTTCAAGGTACAAGTGTTCTCCCTGAGTATGCACCATTGCTACAGTTCGTCATGCCGAGACACCACATGATGATCGGGTGTGATAAGCTCACGTTCACATATAACGGGTGCAAACCAGTTTTGCACGTACAGAATACTCGGGTTAAACTTGACGAGCCTAGCATATGCAGATATGGCCTCGGAACACTGAGACCGAAAGGTCGAACATGAATCATATAGTAGATATGATCAACATAGTGATGTTCACCATTGAAAACTACTCCATCTCACGTGATGATCGGACATGGTTTAGTTGATATGGATCACGTGATCATTTAGATGACTGGAGGGATGTCTATCTAAGTGGGGGTTCTTAAGTAATATGATTAATTGAACTTTAATTTATCTTGAACTTAGTACCTGATAGTTTTTTGCATATCTATGTTATTGTAGATCAATGGCCCGTGCTACCGTTCCCTTGAATTTTAATGCGTTCCTAGAGAAAGCTAAGTTGAAAAATGATGGTAGCAACTACACGGACTGGGTCCGTAACTTGAGGATTATCCTCATTGCTGCACAGAAGAATTACATCCTGGAAGCACCGCTAGGTGCAAGACCCGCTACAAGAGCAACTCCGGATGTTATGAACGTCTGGCAGAGCAAAGCTGATGACTACTCGATAGTTCAGTGTGCCATCCTTTACGGCTTAGAATCGGTACTACAAAGATGTTTTGAACGTCATGGAGCATAGGAGATGTTCCAGGAGTTGAAGTTAATATTTCAAGCAAATGGCCGAGTTGAGAGATATGAAGTCTCCAACAAGTTCTATAGCTGCAAAATGGAGGAGAATAGTTCTGTCAGTGAACACATACTCAAAATGTCTGGGTAACCACAACCACTTGACTCAGCTGGGAGTTAATCTCCCTGATAATAGTGTCATTGGCAGAGTTCTTGAATCACTGAAACCAAGATATAAAGGCTTCGTGATGAACTATAATATGCAAGGGATGGAAAAGACAATTCTCGAGATCTTCGCGATGCTAAAGGCTGCGGAGGTAGAAATCAAGAACGAGCATCAAGTGTTGATGGTTAACAAGACCACTAGTTTCAAGAAAAAAGGAATAAGCCCTAGAGGCAATAATGAAGTTGTTATTTATATTTCCATATATCATGATAAATGTTTATTATTCATGCTAAAACTGTATTAACCGGAACCTTAGTACATGTGTGAATACATAGATAAAACACAGTGTCCCTAGTATGCCTCTACTTGACTAGCTCGTTATCAAAGATGGTTAAGTTTCCAAAACCATAGACATGTGTTGTCCTTTGACAAGACCCATCCGTTAACCTAGCATAATGATCGTTTAGTTTTATTGCTATTGCTTTCTTCATGACTTATACATATTCCTCTAACTATGGGATTATGCAACTCCCGAATATCGGAGGAACACTTTGTGTGCTATCAAACTTCACAACGTAACTGGGTGATTATAAAGATGCTCTACAGGTGTCTCCGAAGGTGTTTGTTGAGTTGGCATAGATCAAGATTAGGATTTGTCACTTCGTGTATCGGAGAGGTATCTCTGGGCCCTCTTGGTAATGCACATCACTATAAGCCTTGCAAGCAATATCACGAATGAGTTAGCTACGGGATGATGCATTACGGAACGAGTAAAGAGACTTGCCGGTAACAAGATTGAACTAGGTATGAGGATACCGACGATCGAATCTCGGGCAAGTAACATACCGATGACAAAGGGAATGGCATGTGTTGTTATGCGGTTTGACCGATAAAGATCTTCGTAGAATATGTAGGAACCAATATGAGCATCCAGGTTCCGCTATTGGCTATTGACCGGAGATGTGTCTCGGTCATGTCTACATAGTTCTTGAACCCATAGGGTCTGCACGCTTAACGTTCGATGACGATTTGTATTATGAGTTATGTGTTTTGGTGACCGAAGTTTGTTCGGAGTCCTAGATGAGATCACTGACATGACGAGGAGTCTCGAAATGGCCGACAGGTGAAGATTCATATATTGGAAGGTAGTATTCGGTCATCGGAATGGTTCCGAGTAATTCGGGTATTTTACCGGAGTACCGAGGGGTTACCGGAACCCCCTAGGGGAGTGTTGGGCCAACATGGGCCTAAGGGAGAGAGAGGGAAGCCCACGGGGGTTGGCCGCGTGCCCCCCTCCTAGGGAGTCCAAATAGGACAAGGAGGAGGGGCGGCTTCCCCCTTCCCTTTCCCTCTCCCTCTCCTTCCTATTCCCTCTGGTGGAAGAAAGGAAAAGGGGGGGGGGCGAATCCTACTTGGACTAGGAGTCCAAGTAGGAGTCCCCCCATGGCGCGCCCCTCTTGGCCGCCGGCCTCTCTCCCCCGTTCTTTATATACTTGGGTGGGGGGCACCCCAAAGGCACACCAAGAATTCTCTTAGTCGTGTGTGGTGCCCCCCTCCACAGTTTACTCCTCCGATCATAGCGTCGTAGTGCTTAGGCGAAGACCTGCGCGGATCACAGCACCATCACCGTCGCCACACTGTCGTGCTGATGGAACTCTCCCTCAACCCTCTGTTAGATTAAGAGTTCGAGGGATGTCATCGAGCTGAACGTGTGCTGAACACAGAGGTGCCGTACATTCAGTACTTAGATCGGTTGGATCGTGAAGACGTTTGAGTACATCAACCGCGTTAATCTAACGCCTCCACTTTCGGTCTACGAGGGTACATGGACACACTCTCCCTGTCTCGTTGCTCTGCATCTCCTAGATAGATCTTGCCTAATCGTAGGATTTTTTTTGAAATTGCATGCTACGTTCCCCAACACTTTGCCCATTGCCCCGCGGATGCCATTGATGATGTGATCCAGACACACGCTCGCGTCTATATGTGGTACATTGTCTCGAGGATTTTGTTTCCTGACTCCATGGGCAAGAACGTTCCATGGATGTGGCTGAAGGCATTGACCGTCTTCGATAGCAGATGGAGCTGGGGTTCGGCGACTCTTTCCTACTTGTACCAACAGGTAGTTGGTTTGTTTTGTTATCAACTCATTTCTTCATTAACAATGCAACCTTGCTGTCAAGTTAACATTGTTTTCTTTCATATGTAGCCGAACGATGCGTGTTGCAGGATCATAGATAGGGCAGGCATTGGTGGTAATATGCTTCTACTTTCTGTATGGAGCTAGGAGTGTCTGCCTGTTGGACGCCCAAAGAGCGTCAAGTTTAATCCTTGGGATGAAGATGACGAATTACGGTGCCCCACTTGGGCTTACAAGTGGGATGTGGTTTCCGAGATGACGAACGATGTCAATCTCATGTACCAAAAGTACATTGCCTAGTTGGACACGTTTATGCCTGAGCAGGTAATGAGGACATTACTTCAGTCATTTCTCATGCTTGCCTGAATAATTGTCATCAATGTTTCGTTGTTGTTCTATTTCATAGGTGCAATGGCAGCCATATGGCGCCAATGACAAAGTAGGGTACACTCCAGAGTTTGCCATCAACCCGATGTGCTTGCGGGATAGGGATCTTTGGCTCATGCAGTGCCCACTGATATGCAACTGGGCGGTTGAGCTTCACTTGCCACATCATGTGTAGCGTCAGTTTGGTCTGTTCCAGCCTCACCCGCCGGATTGGATGGACACGGACAAAGCACTTCATAGGTAAGAGAGCATGAACTATATTAACTAAGCATCGCCACTCCTTGATTGTGCTAATGTTTGGTTTTCTACCATGCAGGTTGGACAGGAGAAAGCAGCGGAAGATAAAGGACTGGGACAAGCATCATGCTTCGTATGTTACCCGCTTCCATCTTTGTGTGGAACAAGCTCGTAACAGTGCACACGCCCAGCTTCCTGAGCATAGCTCACTTGCTTTCGATAACTACCTACGATGGCTTCTTGAAAATACTCGAGTTGAGATATGCCCACTGGCATACAATGAGGATATTCTTGAAGAACCCATAAACTTTGAGGATCTATCGAAGGGGAAGTACAACAAAGATGTCACGGAAGGGCTAGGAGTCCCTGCTATTCCGGTGATTAACTATGTGGTAAAGTGTTCCCTTCTTTACTTTCCCATTTGTCGTATTACACATGTTTGAATGGCTAATGTGTTACTTCGTTCTCATCTGCAGCGTAACCAGATCAAGAAATCAGCTGATGAAAGCGAGTCTATTCTGGAGAAGACATCGGTTGGAGAAGGCAATGATGAAGGTCCACTACGGAAATTTCTCCAGGTACATAACACACTCATGTGCCCATGTTACATATCTTCTGGAGTTTGGTATCTTATACACTTGTTCATGTTACAGCACCAGGCCCAGAAGTTAAGGCGGTTATCGAACCTTCTCGGTTTCCATGACCCAGAATATGATGAACCATCTGCCTCTAGGTCTGGTACACCATCATTCCCCTTATCTCACCATGAGGGGGACGATGTGAGTTCTTCACATGCTTATCTGGATGATGAGGGTGCGGTCACCCAAGAGGTATGACTAATCTTTTAGATATAATTCTCACTTGATTACGACGCCGGTCTTTACCATATTGTTTGATTGTGTGATAGGCTGATGAGATTGATGATGACATTACTTTGGTGGACACTCAAGTTTGGTCTGCATACATGTTCGAGCGTAGGCAGCCCATACGCTGGTATACGCCCACCGACTTTGACAACAGAGGCAACCCAAAGGTGGTCGCAGGGAGCTCACGGATGGCGAGCTTGGATGATAAGGTGGAGGAGGAAGTGGAGGCAGAGGAGGCTCGTCCTGGCAGGAGGAAGAAGATTTCCAGCAAGCGTGGCACCAGGAGCACGCGTGCAAGGCATTAGTGCTTGTCATTTTTATTATGAAACTGCACTTGTCGCCGTTTCATTTGGTTGATGAACTTGTGAGGTTATGTGATGTGTTCGTGAACACTTAGTAGTGTGGTACTTGTGTTTGCAAACTTGTAGTACTGTTTGAATTATCCTAAATGATGTGATGTTGAAGTTATTACTTGTGTTTGTTCAGTTTCTGCAGTTTACAGCACTGCACTATAATTTTGAATTGAAATTGCTGCCAAAAGAGCTTCTGTTTCTACAGTTAACAGTAGTGCAGCGCCCAGGCGTCAAGCGCTGCACTGTACTGTGCAGCGCCCAACGGTCAGGCATCACACAGTATAGTGCAGCGCCCAGGCCTCAGGCGCTGCACATCTGGATGTGGATCCCGAGAGCAACAGAAGCTTTGCAGCAACATTTCTTGCCAAAAAAATTCTAAGTTAGTGTAAGGCGATGTACTATACTGTGTGACGCCTAACTGTTGGGCGCTGCATAGTATAGTGCAGCGCCTGAGACATGGGCGTTGCAGTGCTATTAGCTGCAAAATTGCAGAAACAGAAGCGCTTTTGGTAGCACTTTCAATTCACTTGAACATCACAACACTTATATTAACTTGAACTACACAGCAATTTGAACAAACACAAGTAATATGCCGATGAGTTCATCACTTAGGACAATTCAAACATTATTACAACTTCGCAAACACAAGTAGCACACTACTAAGAGTTCACCAACATATCACATAACCTCACAAGTTCACAACATATTCATTACAAATGACAAATTTAGGCCTACTACGACATAGTTGACGACAAATAGCTTCTTGCCCTAGAAGATAGTTCATGACAAATACGGCATGGATGCATCCGGTTCCATGACGAGTGCACTGAAGCAAAGTCCCTACTGAGTCGAGCGAGGCCATTTCCCCTTCTTGTCATGTGCCTCATCCTCCTCTTGCGCCTTGCGAGCCTTTGCAAGCTTTCTTGCCTTGTCCTTCTCATGAGCAAGTTTCGCTTGGCGTGCCCTCTCTTCCTCTCGTTTCTTCCGCTCCATCCTCTCCTTTTGACGACGCTCTTCCTCCAAGCCTCTTCAAACCGTCGCTGGCGCCTAAGACAATCTTGATATTGGTCCTTTTGGACATCTTCTGGCACTTCATGATCTATCCACGTGACATACTTGCATAGAGGAGGCGGTGACTGCATACAAAATTTTTGTTAGTGCTGACACACATTTGAGAATAACATTTTACTTCTCTAGCTTACCGGTGGTTGGTCATAGGCGTTAGTTGGAAGCGCACGATCATAAGCATAGTTGGGGCATACAAAAAATCTCCTCCCTTCCGTCCAACACTTCTTTCGGTTGGTGGACACCTTCACTTTGCAAACACCTCTACACCAACATTGCGGGATGTTGACATCTTTCTCCTTCACCTTGTCCAAAGATGCGTCCTCCCACTTGTTCGGCATGTCCTCTTGGTTCATAAGAAGGTCACGGTCCTTGTCCCTTCTTCTTCCTCCTCTCTTCTTCTTCCTCCTCCCACCACCCCAACATCTCACCTCCCCCCTCTGTGTCCTCCACCCCCTTCATTGTTGCTTTGTTGGGTTGGGATGACGCCATACCTAGGAAAATGGCAACATAATAGTTAGTCACACAATGCAACATGACAACACAAACATTGAGCCAAATAACAAGATAATAGTAAGTCACATACGACAATGGTCCATTGAGCCAAGAAAACATTCCTCCACTACGGCCGCCGCCAAGGCCAAGATCACCACCACGACCATAGCCACCACCAAGGCCTAGGCCATCACCACGACCTAGACCACCACCATGGCCTAGACCACCACCACAGCCAAGACCATCACCACGGCCTAGACCCACTAGTAGAAAAGGGGGCAATGGTCCAGGCAGGGCCAGCCCATTAGTCCTGGTTCAGTCCAGAACCGGGACCAATGGGGGCATTGGACCCGGTTTGTGAGCCCCGGGGGCCGGTCGGGCCACGTGGGCCATTGGTCCCGGTTCGTCTGGACCTTTTGATCCCGGTTGGTGGGACGAACCGGGACCAATGGTCCTCGCTCCTGGCCCACCACTATTGGTCCCGGTTGGAGGCATGAACCGGGAGGAAAGGCCGCCCATTAGTCCCGGTTCATACCACCAACCGGGACTAAAGGGTTGGTCCTCGTTGCGGTCAGAGTTTAGTCCCACCTCGCCAACCGAAGGGGGCTCACACCGGTTTATAAGCCCCTCCCTCTTTGCCTTATTGAGCTCCTCTCAAAATGAAAATAGATGCCCTTATAGAGGGAATTTGACCTAAATTCATACTAAATTTCTCTGAAGTTAGTAGAAATTTATTATGAATTTAGGTTGAATTTTCTCTATAAGCGCATCTATGCTCATTTTCTTAGTAAAGTTAATCACAACTTTTTTTCTTCTATTTATTTCTGAGTAGTTTTTTATATAGTTTTTTTTTCTGTTCTGCTATATTTTTTCTTTTTATTTCTGAGTTGTAATAAGTCATTAAAAATAAGCATCTATGCTCATTTTTTAGTAAAGTTAATCACAACTATTTTTTCTTCTATTTATTTTTGAGCTGTAATAAGTCATCAAAAATAAGCATCTATGCTCATTTTTTTAGTAAAGTTAATCAAAACTATTTTTTGTTTTATTTATTTCTGAGTAGTTTTTTATATAGTTTTTTTCTTTTGTGCTACATTTCTTTTTTTCTATTTATTTCTGAGTGGTAATAAGTCATTAAAAATAAGCATCTATGCTCATTTTTTTAGTAAAGTTAATCACAACTACTTTTTCTTCTATTTATTTCTGAGTAATTTTTTATATAGTTTTTTTTCTTTTCTGCTATATATATATATATTTTCTATTTATTTCTGAGTTGTAAAAAGTCATTAAAAATAAAAAAGAGGCGCAATGCTCGTTAATTTGCTTCAAGCCTTTCGGAATAGTGTCAACTGCACTGCACATAGCTACGTGCAGTCTACCCTATTCCACAAGGCTTGAAGCTAACCAACGTGCAGGTGAGCATTGAGCCTCTTCTTCATCGTCTCTGCACTCAGGGCTTATAAACAGCTGCGAGTGCCTCTCGCTTGGCGAGGTGGGACTAAAAAACAGCTGCAGAAAGAATCAACTAAAAAACAGCTACAGAAAATAAATAAGTAATTAGACGGGCCCATTGGTACCGGTTGGTGGCGCCAACCGAGACCAATGCCTCTCTTTAGTCCCGGTTGGTGGCTCAAACAGGGACCAATGCCCATCTTTAGTCCCGGTTGGCGGCACCAACAGGGACCAAAGGTATTTGTTTCCCGCCCTTTGGGCTGTTGAAAAGAGGCCTTTGGTCCCGGTTGGTGCCACCAACCGAGACTAAAGGGGGCATTGGTCCCGGTTTGTGCCGCGAACCGGGACCAAAGCCTTTGCTATATAATTAGCACTTAGGAAAATTTTAGAACCGCATCCCCACTTTGATCTCTCCTCCTCCTCTCCCGACGCCGCGCGCCGTCCCCTGTCGCCACCTCGCTGTCGCCGCCCTGCCCTGCCCCGATGTTGTCGCCGCCCCGCCCCGCCCTGCCGTGCGCCCCGACGTCACCGCCCCGCCCCGCGTCGCCCCGACGCCATCGCCGCGCCGCGCCGCACCTCGCCGTCACCGTCGCCGTTGCCGTGAGCAACTTTTTATGATTTTTGTTAGATTTTTTTAGATTTTTTTGTAGTTCATAGATTTTTTTGTTAGATTAGATGTGTAGTAATTTAGATATGTAGTTCATAGTATGTTAACTTAGATTGTGTAATTAATTTGTTCGTATTGTGTTAGATTTTTTTCTGTTAATAGATTTTTTTGTGATATTATTGTTGAATATATATGCATGTTTGGTGATATTATTGTTAATATATTTTTTGGTGATATTTAGATTGTGTAATTAATTTTGTTCATAGAATTTTAATGATTTTTTTGTTCATAGTATTTAGAAAAAGGAAAAAATAAGAAGAGAAAGTGTTTAATATAATTAGTTAGAAAAATACTAGTTTATTTTTAGTAAGTACTATTTTATTTTTTTTGTAGTAAGTGCTTCATATATAGTTGAACTAGCTAGTTGATTTAATAAACTAATTTATTTTACTATATATAGAAGTAGTTTGTTTTTAGTAAGTACTACTTTATTTATTTATAGTAAGTGCTTAGTAGTTGAACTAGATAGTTGATTTAATTAATAAAACTACTTGACTATATATAGAAGTAGTTCCCGCATCGACGTCGGCGATGCCTATCCCGCATCCTCGTCGTCGTCGACTCGGCGGTGGAGGCCTGCTTGATCAGGGCCATGTTCGGGACTAGGCTCCGCTGGGCTGTTATTGGGAGGTGCTACCTTTCGGGGGACGTAGGTTGGTGAGGAGGCAGTCCGTTGTTGACCTGATCCTTATTTGGTGGCGGTCGTGTGGGCCAGTGACGGTGCTGAGACTTCCGGACACCGCGGAGGTGGTACGTCACCGTGTCAGCGAGGAGGACGAGCACGTCCGTCGCTACATGGTTGCATTGGAGGGCAGGTTAGAACAATACCTGGCAGCTTCTTCAGGGATCTCACTGGAGTTATGATCATGTGATGGTTCCTTATCTTTGGGTGTCCACCGCCCGCGACGATACCCGTCGGGCGCTACGGTTCTAGTTGTATTAGTGATGCTATATTAGTGATAATATTCGATGATGTACGGACACCAAGAGATGATGTACTTTTGCTTATAATTATTGAATGCATGCTAATTTGGATACTACTTTATTTTATGATTTGGTTTTGCTTATTGAATGATCATATTGGATAAGTTCTCCTTCATTCCCGTGTGCTAGACAATTTGGTGTAATAATGCACTCGGG
The DNA here is from genome assembly GCF_018294505.1 of Triticum aestivum. Classification (NCBI taxonomy): domain Eukaryota; kingdom Viridiplantae; phylum Streptophyta; class Magnoliopsida; order Poales; family Poaceae; genus Triticum; species Triticum aestivum. The sequence continues at coordinate 650,110,758 of NC_057795.1, read as the reverse complement.
AATGAAAGGAGGAGCTACGTACATCACCGATAGTTAACTCGTGATTAATAATAATGATCTAGTTTAATATTTGAATTATGAACATAGGCCGGAAATGTCGTACTCGGACGACGAAAACCGCCCGGGGGAGTGCAACTGGTGCCACGACGACCGAGGTATGTGCGACAGGTTCATTGAGCTGGACGAAGATTGGCGCTTCAGCATTAAGCTCGAGGAGACCTTCAATGTTCATACAGTACGCAACGACGACAATAGTTTTTTTCGTAATTAAGCATGACTTCAACTATTTTAACGTGTATTTTTCATCTTTTCCAATTCGACTAGCTTATCCCATGCTTTGCAAGACGCTATGTCTTGGAGAGGATGGGTTTTGAAGACCATGAAAGTATGGAAACCAAAAAAATTATCCTAAGTACCCATCATGGTGTGGATTTTCAAGTAAACTTGTACAATACTCAGAGTGTAACCCATTTTGGTTGCAAAAATGGGAAGCACTTTGCAAGATGTATGGTTTTGATGAGGGTATGCTTGTCACTATGGATCTTGGTGATCCTACAATCAAGCAAGAGAGACCTTCAATTTGCGTCCTTGTGGATACACCTCCAATTCTTCCCCCATGTGAGCTTAACATAGTTATTAAGTAATTTATATTGTTTATTTCAAAATAGTTGACAACTTATTTCCATTGACAGCTTATTTTCATTCTTCTAAGAATGTGCGGAAGATGGTAGACATAACCTACTACATCGAAGGCTCCGAATTAACTTATCAGGAGAAAAATCATCTGGTCGCATTTTGTACTGATCTTGAGAATTACAATATCGACAATCAAACTCCTCAACATTATGGTCAATACGTGCCACTAGTGCACGTGTTGAACTACAGTAACTACCATGGAGATACCCTGGTAAGATTTTTTTACTATTACGACATCCGTGCATCTTTTTGCACACTTCTACAACTAGTACATCATTGCTAACTACGAAGTTATTACTATGTTTTTCAACAGATAATACCGAATGATTGTGTGCCTCATCTGATGTATACGCACGGTACCCTTCATGTTTTGAACACACAACTAGGTCTTCCTACGAATCTCAACTGTCCATACCGGGTTTCTAAAAGAAGTGGAGACATCACAATCAAAGAATGGAAAAAATGTATGGACAGTCGTAAGGAGCTTCTTGGAAGCAAAAAGCAGCGAAGGGCAAGAATTGGAGACAGGATGATCGCCATTCTTCATAATGGAGAGTCAGGGTCTATATTGTTTTATGCTATTTTACCTTAAGGGTGTTTAGGTCCTACCTGATACTGATGATCATGTGCTAAGAACAATTATGTAGGGTTGGGTTTGATGACTATGAGGATGATGATCGTATGACTTATTATTAATAACGAGTAGAAGTTGTATGATGATGCATGATTAGTAGGACTTGTTATTATATATGATGATGTATGATGCGAGCATGCATGAGTTATTATATCAACGGGTGAAATGAACATATATAGCAGCAGCGTTGGTAAACCAAGGAGGAAGGTATAAGAGAGGACACTTCTCTCTATTAGCTAGCTAATAACAACCTAAAAATAACCCCCAAGACCCCTAAAGCAGCCACTTTTCTAAAAAAACATGGACTTTTGGTCCCGGTTGGTGCCACCAGCCGGGACCAAAGGCCCCCCCTGACTGGGCTCAGGGCATAGGCCACGTGGAGGCACATTGGTCCCGGTTCGTGTTTGAACCGGGACTAATGAGTGGAGGTATTAGTAACGACCCATTAGTCCCGGTTCATGAACCGGGACTAAAGGCCCTTACGAACCGGGACTAATAGGTTTTTTCCTACTAGTGACCATCACCACGGCCAAGACCATCACCACGGCCTCTACCACCACCACGGCCAAGACCATCACCACGGCCTCTTCTAAGACCTAGTTGACTCCCTCTTTGTTGCCTAGTTCCTTGTTGGCTTGGTTGATTTGATTGGTTTGGCACTTGGGCACTTGTTTGACTTGGTTGGCTACTCCTTGGTTGACTTGGTTGGATACCATTTGCTTGGCTTGTGCTTGCATCATTTTTATTTGATCTCTTTCTTGGTTCGGGACAAGTTCTTGTGTTGTGTCCCCCATGATTGCACTCCCCACAATGGGATTGCTCACGAGGCTCTTGGATGGCTGGTGCCAGATTCTCAACCGCCACTACGGCCCCATCCGTCCATGTCACCTCTAAGATGCTTTGTCTTACGTCTTCCTTGTCTAATGACCTTCAATTCCGGGTCTGGCCATAGTTGAACTCCATGATACTCCGGCCATTGTGATTGGTCCAAGTATGGCTGAAACCGGGGAGCCCATGTATTCTTTACCGTCATGATTGAGAACTCAGACTCCCGCACGATAAGAGGGTGATTGACGTCCACATTCCTAACACGGGATGTGTACAACAAGTGCGAGCATGGGAGATGAAGCAACGATGGCCTCGCCTCATGCAAGTACAATCACACCGTGTTAGGGAGACCTTGGAAGCCCGGCCTCCGTGTTGGTGGCCATTGTTCGTGGTTCCCCCAGGCTCTTTCACTTCAAACATCCAATCGTTGTCGTCATATAGTACAACTTCTTGGGAGTCTGCCTTCCGTGATTGAAATTCCATCCATTGTTCAACCTTTGGTGGGAAATTGTACTTGTGCCTTTCCTTGTTCTCACCAGCAATCTGCTTATCCATCTCCATTGAGAAATTTAAAAAGTGCAAGTTCAACTTGTTAAATGTGTATTTAAATATTGACGTCACGGGAAATGCACGTACACCCTTGAGCACCTTATTGAAGCATTTTGCCATGTTGCTTGTCATTTGACCGTACCTCCGGCCATCTTCATTGAAAGCACGTGCCCACTTATCCCTTTCTACAATGTTCCTATTGAGTAAGTTAAGACCACCGGGGTCAAGTTTCTTGTGTGTGAGCAATGCATTGTACAAGTTGGTGAACCGCCTATTGGAGAAAGTGAGACAACAATCTTGAAGATCATCGGCCAACTCCTTGATACCACATGCCCTATAAAAGTTTGCACAAAAGTGCCTCATGCACCATTGATGGTGCAACTTTTCATGACCGGGAATGTCAACCACCACCGCGTTTAGAATTCCTGGATGGCGATCCGATATGACACAAATTTCCCTTTCAGCGGGTAATACCCTTGTTCTTAATTGACGCAAGAACCACTCCTAGTTATCATTGTTCTCCACCTCAACCAAAGAGAAAGCCAAAGGCAACACCCAGTTATTGGCATCACTTGCTATTGCAACCAAAATAATGCCCTTGTATTGTCCGGTCAAGAACGTGCCAACAATGGCGATGACAGGCTGACAATGCTCAAAAGCCCTCACGCATTGCTCAAAGGCCCAAAATGCATGGCCAAATACTCGGACGATCCTCCCATTGTGAATCAATGTTTGGTGCCCATGAGGCTCGACCACGTAAACCATGCTTGGGTTTGTGGCAGCCCTAGCTAACAACAACCTAGGGAGCCGGTTGTATGATTCCTCCCAATTGCCATATAACATCTTGAATGCGGCTTGCTTCGCCTTCCATGCCTTGCCGTACTTGACCTTGTAATGAAAGATGGCTTTCACAAGGTCAATGACACTCTTAGTGCTCATTGTTGGAAGTGTGGATATTTGGTTGGAAAGCCTGTAAGCGATGAACTCGGACGTGAGTTGTTTGTGTTGTTGGTACACAAGCTCGCCATCCACATTCTTGTTCCGGCACATGTGAATTGGTAGACAACTCACTATGCGCCAAGTGGAACCTCCTTTCCATGGCCTTGCACGCACAATCCATGGACATCTTGGCACTTCACATTTAACCGTGTAACACACATTGACGTCCGAGTTGGCCATTCTATGTGGACGATAATGCGTAACCGAGTAGTTGTCGAGCCACATCTTCAATTCCAAGAAGGAATCAAACTCACAACCGGGAAATATCCCGTTCTTGCCATCTTCCAAATCACGGTGAGAACTTGGCCTAGCTCCAAGAGATATACATTTGCCACCATCTACAACGGCTTCATCCGTGAGACTAAGATCCTTGAACAATGGTGCGTTGTCATCTCGCTGGAATACCTTCTTAAATGCTTCGGCCTCCTTTGGCGTGAACCCCTCCTCATCAACTTCTTCATCGGGACCATCATCATCCGAGTCTGATGCATATGAATGGGAAAAAGGGATGGAATGGTCCATTATCTCTTGCACATGATATTGGTCGAGATCACCCACATTGTTGTCATGGAGATCAACTTCGCTGTCATCCTCCTCGTACTCATCATTATCCTCTTGAAAAGCTTCATTTTGGTTGTTTGAAATCGGGCTCAATGTTGACCAAACTTGTTGCGTCAAATGTGGTTCACTCATTTGATCTTGATTCATGGGTGGGAGAGTACTATCAACCAACGGGGAGGGGTTCCAGTTCAAGTCCAAATGCAAACTAGACTCAACCTTCTTGGAGGCAAATAACTCAAGAGCCTTGTCTAGAGATTCGGCAACCGTCTCCTTGTATGCAACCCAATGTTGCTCGGAGTTCACATGCATTGTCTTCCAACGAATGTGCATTCCAAAACCAACATTATGACTTCCCTCGAACTCAGCAACGTCACTTGGGTCCATCCAATTCAAATCCTTCCTCACTTGTTCCAAGACATCCGCATAGCTAGGACTACTCTCAAACACCATGTGAAGCTCATCCGGGTCCGACTCAACATTGCCCTTCAAAAAGGCCTCTTTATCCACATGATGAACATAAACACATGTTCTTCCCATCCCAACAATAATAAAAAAACACATATACCAAGTAAGTACTTAACCGAATATTTGCACAAAATACATAAGCCCTAACATAAATATGAAACAATAACCCTAACCCCCACTTAACAATAACCACAACCCTAACAATAGCATAATCCTAACCCCAACATAAAAACACACATAACCCTAACCCTAGCATAGTATGAAGCCTAACCCTACCAAATTAGCAAAAAAACATAACATGTTTCAACACAAATTTCCAAATCCAAGCCAAAACTAGGGTTATGTGTGTTTGAGCAAATGTGACAATTCCTACGGATGAAAAAAGGGGATCAAAGGAGATTACCTTAAGGGAGGGGTTAGCTTCAAAATCCACGGACAAATACTCAAGATTTGCAAGATTTGAGAAGGATTTGAGAGAGGGGAGAGGGGGACGCTTAGCTTCAGGTTGTGGGTGGGGTGGGGGTGTGTGGGGTGGGGGTGGGTGGGGTGAGGGGGTGGGGCCAGCCTAAGTGACAAACAGACGGTGTAGCGCCTAAGGGCCGGGCGCTGCACATTACATGTGTGGCGCCCAAGCGATAGGCGCTGCACATTACACTGTGTGGCACCTAGTGGTTAGGTAGTGCACTGCTGGTTGTGGGGCCGTGCCTGACCCCGGGCTGCCACGCTGGCCGGGGGTGTGACGCCTAAGGCAAAGGCGCTGCATAGTAGGGTGCAGCGCCTGGCTGTCGGGCGCCACATGAAAGGGTCGGCAGCGTGAATATTTTTGAAAGCAGTTCAAATTTTGAATTGTTTTAGTCCACAGGTCAAATATGTGTTTTTTGCCCAGCAGGTGAGCGCTGGGATATTCTCCCCTGGTCCAGGTAGCTCAGCCTGCTTGTCGGGCAACAGAGAACGCCATCTCTTCACCAATCGGCAAGGTCGCCGGCCACCATATGACCTGCATGCCAGAGACCAGATGTGCCATTTCAGTTGTTACAGATACTCCACAACGTCGCTGCAGAAATTATATTGATAGCCAACATTTCTCTTATTTCACCCAAAGACCGGCGGCACTTTGAAAACCACCTGATATTCTCTCTTCAAAATCAGATCTAATATCCGTATGAGAGATGCTAGACAGCTCATTGAACATATAAACCCTCAAGAACTGCTAGGCAGGACCAAGCCCTCCACGTCGCCCCTAATTCGCGATGAACAGTACTGCTGCCATTGAACATATAAACCCTCAAGAACTGCTAGGCAGGACCAAGCCCTCCACGTCGCCCCTAATTCGCGATGAACAGTACTGCTGCCACCGCCTGTAAATTATGTGCCCTGCCGAGGGCATTTTGATCTTTTTACATGCAGGGGTATAAATCGCAACCACTCCCGTGGAGAAACCCTCGCCGCCTCCCGTCCCACTCGCCTCCTCCTCCTCGTCGCCCTCCTCTCTCTCTCTCTCTCTCCGCCCGCCGCACGCCCCCGAGATCCCCAAGATCTGCGCCACTATGCCGCCTCCTCCTCCCCTCCACTTCTCTCCTCCTCTGACCCCCGTGCATGGTCGTCGTCGCTCGTCTCTTCCTCCCCCGTGTCCATCCCAGCAACAACAAGCATCTTACTGCTCTACGTGTTGCCAGATCCCTTTCCCATGTGCTAGGCCGCCCGTCACCATGGGAAGTTCACGACAATGACGGATGTCCATGTGGATGATCTACTCCTAGCAGCGCCCCTAATCTGTAACATTTTTTTGACCCATATTGAGAGGTTGCAAGTGTGCACAATATATGTTTGTGTAAATGCCCGAATGAAAAGACTACTCGGGGAAGATGCAGATGTGTGTGCATATTTCTTTTGTTTGCAGAGGTGTCCTTTATTATGGTACTCAACTGCTATTCCAAGAAGCAGGTAACTCTTTCCCGCTTGTTCTTTGATTTTTCTGCTCAATGCATGCTTTAGTTTATGTTTCTTGGTGTGCAATGTGCTCAATCTATCTTTTTTTTACCAATTTTGGTTGATGGTCGATCGAGAGGTGGTAGATACAGATGCAAAAAGAGAGGTGCATATTTGAGACCTTGCTTACTATAGAAAATAACTCTATATGTTATGCTTCAAGGAAATAATGTGCATAATTAGGTCTGGTGCTTTTAACTGAACATGTTGATATGGACATTGCTTCCTTCGTGCTTCACCGGCGTTGATGCCACAAACCACAAGTTGCTCCATCTTGTGATAATGTTTTTGGATTTAGCTTGTAAAGGACAATTGATCTTCTTCATTGGTTGTAGCTATCTAAGGTAGATGAGGATGAATGAAGGATTTGGCCAGGAACTCAATCAGACCATTGGATTGAAGCTGTAGGTATACTTTGGCTGCTTTTCCTGTCCTTTTTGTTCCTCTTTTCATGTGTGTGTAAGATGTTCTCTCGCCTTTTTTTGGCTTTAGAGCCTCAAATATTATAAGCATATGTTGCCGATTAGTAGGTAATGAATTGACAATATTTTGATCTATATTGACTCTCATTCTCTATTTTTAGGGGACAATGCAAAGATATGAAGGGATGGCCTTTCGTTCAGAACATGGTCTTTTGTTTGAAAGGGTCTAGCTTTTACTGTGAACTAATTCTCATGATCTTATTTTGGAGTGATGGATTATTACATATATTAGGTACTTTACTACTTATCATGATTCTATTTTGGAGTGTTAGAAATCATTTTTTGGTCTCCTGTCATGTCGTCTCAGATTATAATTTTGGTGTTCTGGTGCGCAGTGGTCGAATTCGGTGGCGTCGGATGCTGGTAGGTCACGGGGTTAGAGAAAAGGAACCTGACACAGTGTTCTAAACAGGCGGTCATGGTCATTGACCAGGTGTCGAAGGGCTTGGTGGCAATTCTCACGGAGTAAGAATATGCCTGCAAGCGCTCATTTCTCATATGCCTGCCCACTCCTCCCTTTCATGAAGCTTTCTTTTATTTCTCTAAAATTTCTCTGAATTTGCAATGTGTGGCTCTGAGAAAGACATAAGAGGAATAAGTTATGGCAAGGTTTTGGTGAAGAGCATTATTTCCCTACCTTGTGACAATTTTGGTCCTCTGACATGGATTTCATGATTTGTGGTTACTGGTAAATATATGACGTTGGCAATTGATCTCTTTGTGATTGTTTGTGCGTCTGGTATGCTATTTCAGTTTAGATTCTTCACCATCATTGAAGTTCCATGGATCATTGAGCCTTAGTTTCTTCAAACCAGCCTTGCGATCTCCATGTTTCTTCTGAAAATTGAATCACATTACCATTTCTTCTTCTGAAAATTTTATATTCAAGATTACAAATTTGGCAGGTAACACTTCAACTCTAACTATATGTACTGCCATTGGTTATCTAATATATTTTCATGCATTCTATGCCTGAGCTGTTCTTCCTCTATTCTTTCCATTTGTGTTGCAGAGGCTGTCGCTCGCAAACCCTAGGCCTCGTTCCAGCTGGGCTTGGTCGGCCTCCTCGAGGGGTATAGCTGCGCTCCGGTGTCGACTCCTCGACCAATGACGCTCCCTCCCAACCCTCCTCTTCATGCCTGCACCAATCTTCACTGTCGCTTGACGACATGGAGGTGAACACCGCTGCAACCATGGTGGCGCCCTCTCTGACCAAGGTGCTCTCATGTCACATCTTTTTTCTCGCGTCATGTACATGCTTGGAAGACGAGTGCAAGCCTTGCTTGCCAAAACCATTAATTAACCGGTCACCATTTCCATCAAATTTCATCAGGGATTGCCACGCCGAGAAAAGAAAGGAAGATTCGCAACAAAACTGTATGTGGACCGCTCCATTACTATTTCTGCTAGAAATTCTGATGTAAAAAAAAGGGCAGCCCGGTGCATGTAGCTCCCGCTTGCGCAGGGTCCAGGGAAGGGTCCGACCATTTTGGGTCTATAGTACGCAGCTTTTCCCTATATTTCTGTAAGAGGCTGTTTCCAGGACTTGAACCCATGACCTCATGGTCACAAGGCAGCAGCTTTGCCTCTGCTAGAAATTCTGATGTATACGTATAAAATCTGTTAGGTGTGCGCCACATGCCGACTTGAGTAGATCAGATCAGTTGCCTAAGTAGATGAGTTTTCATACACCAATTTGATTTGCTGCTTGACCATGCCTTTGGCCAACACGCGTACAAGCTAGCTCTGCTTGACCATGCCTTTGGCCAACACGCGTACAAGCTAGCTACTAGATCAACTGATTGATTGTTCTGGTGCAGCACACCACACACCAAGTAAAGGAAGCTCCATACCAAGTTTATACAGACTGCTCCTTTATAATTTCTGCTCTAATTTTAAGGTATGTATACACTCCGTGTTAGGTGTATGCTGCTTGCCTGAGAAGGAGCTACCAAACAATCATGCTTTATATTTGGGGCGTGCAAGCTGGAAAGATCATTGGAAATTGATCCTATCAAAGGTAGTCATTCATTCCATGAAAGTGAAAGCTTGGGTGTAGCTACCAAAGTTCCATTGAAGAAAACGATATTGTACTTATAATGTATTACACTTGATTGAAACAGTTTACTTATTTGTTGCATGCCACACCAACATTTTATTCCTGTAGGTAAAAATAAGAAGATGAGTGGTGATGTGTGTCACCCCAGTTAGTTTTTCCCCAGATTTCTTTGATATACTGAAATGCTTATATTCATTACTTTGTGCGACTTTGAAGGAAGGTGCAATCTCCAGCCTGAAGGAATGGCTGATTGATTCAGCTATAGGAAGCAATCCTGTTCTGCTATTGATTGATGGAATCATATTTATGCAAGGGCAAGACTACACATGAGGCTGTCAAGCACACACATACCGAAGGAACTCTGGACATGTTAGTTTTATTTTTCCGTATGCTTTTAGATGGTTCAACCTTTCATTAATGAATTGATTGTTGCAAATCCGTACTCAAGAGCGCCTTCTAGAGATGCTGTATATATTTTAGTTTTTTAGTGTCCCACCCAGTAGCTCCCTCCGATATTGTCTTTACATTATTATTCTCTGTGAAATACCACTTTTAGCTTTCCTGGCACATCGTCTTGCTCTGTAAAAAAATAGATAAAAGTACCATTAATCCACAAGATTGATCCATTCATATGGGGTAGCGTCAGCGGATCAATCAATGGTAAATAAAGGCATATTGTATTTTCTTTCAAAAAATCATCGAGGAAAACATAGAGCTTTATGTTCGATTATGTTGACACCCCTGAACCCAAACCCTAAGCCGAATCAGGCGAGCTCTCGTTGCCGGATCGCTGGCCGGTTGGCCGCCAGGTCAGTTCCGCACTGCCGCCAGCAACCGCCGTCCGTTGGATTCGGGTGTGACGTTGGCTGGGAACCGTAAGGTGTTTGTCTGACGTGCCGTCCACGCCGGGGGGGGGGGGGGGGGGGGGGTCGGTTAACTCCAGGTATGAGCAGCTCCTGAACTTGATGGATGGATGTGTGCACACATGTAATGGGGTATCATGGTCATGTTGCTTGGTGTGCGGAGGCAACCTCATTTTTGGACCAAAAAGAGGGGCGATGATGACGACGACTGGCTGAAACAATCATGTCTTGAGCAATCAAGACAGACTTGGCTTGTGGGACTAAACAGAGCTGAAAAAGTCGGTGTCAGCATTGGAGTTGCCCTTAGAGCCTACCCTTGCCTCTATTGTAGCCTGCTCAATTTTGTCACTGATGTTGGATGATCTGTTCCTTGGACGGTCGTTCTGATGAGTGATAACCAGGGCAGTTCTCTTACACCATGATGGACCAAGAGATGTGGGTGTTGGCTTTGAAGATGAATGACATATTAAATGATAGACTGCCATCAAATGAAGTACAGTACAAATTGTACTACTTCGTTCGATCCATATTAACTGACGCACACTTAGTACAGTTAAATGATGAAATCATGTTTGATAATGATGGGACATTCAGCAATGACTACCTAATACCACTGCCTTCATGTCTTTGTCTTTCCATCTGGCAGTAGGTACAAGACTCGGCCTAACTTTAAAAGACTAAGCAAGTTAGTTAAGTTGATTGGCCTGATATATGTTTTTTTCCATTCTAAGGCAGAAAATTGGCGTCGGAGAAGTATAGCGAATCATAAAAAATATTAGGTCATTTTATTTTAAATGCCATTTTACTTCTCTTTTAAAGTGCATAATTCAACTGTGCGCCCACAATTGTTATTGCCAGCAAACAAGTTTCTGATTTTTTGCACTAACAATTCTCACGATACTTATGCAGGATGAAGAATATGAGCATCTGGAGTATATCATTCGCGGTGAGCCAATGCTAGGCTACAATGCTTATTATCCTGTTCTTATATTATCTTGCTTACTATATTCTTCGTACCATAGGTTTAAAGCTTAATTCTACTTTTCTCTTGATGAATGCTTAATCTCCTAACAATAAGTAGTATTCAGCCTTTTTACATGTGCTACTTCATTTCGATCTTACCAAAAGGAAACTAAATTCAGGACCACCCCTTGCTATCCAATACCGCGGAGAACTTGAAAGGTATTGTCACTGGAGCAATGAAGTGAAGCTCTGTCAGCACCATGTGAACAAGTTGTTTGCCATGTTCCGCCGCAAAAAACCAGATATCAAATACTATGTCTGCACCATCAACAAAACATTCACAAAGCCAGGCCAACGGATGGTGAACTCCTTCCTTCCACTTCATTGAAAAAAAAATTATCTTTACTTATGCCTCGCAACTAAATTACTTACCTGACTAATCATCAGAAGTACAACCTGCAGTATGCTTTTGATTCACCAAATTGACTTTATTGTGAAATAACGAAAAAACTGCATACACTGCTATTAGCACCAGCACAACAATTCTCATCAACTTTCTACATTTAACTTTAGAAACTAATATTCATAGAGTCTGATATACATGTTTTCTTCCTTCCTATTGTTCTCCTTCACTAGAGTACCATACATACAGAAACAACCAATTTACATCTTATACTCCACGTAGGAAGGAATGTAGCATGCTATGCACCCTTCTTTTGATTCCTGCCATTATTTACTAATAAATGTTGTCACTATCCATATTTAAACCTTCTCGGTGTAGGAGTGACAAGACACTCTCCAATCCATTCAATTAATTCCCTTTTTCTCATCAGTATTTTCAGGTCAACTACACTGAAAGCAAACTAAGAGATTACATTGACCCAGATTATGATACGCTCAAGGTCGGGCTTGCAAACAGTGTTCTACACGCCAATTGTCGCATCATGCTAGGAACCGACAAGAGAGCCACCGTAACAACCAACTGGTCTGAGTTTTGCCCTCTTGCAAAAATCCATGAAAGAGACATATGTGCCTTTCGTTTCAAGGTCACCACAAAGCAGCGCCCTGGTTCTCATCGTGCATTGCCTTTAGATGAACCATCGACAGCAACGGAAGTCGTATCTAAATATCATCTAGCATTCTAAGGACTAATAAACAAGCTATATAATAGGATGGAACCTTCCTCTGTTTTTCGACAATGCTATCTGTTGCTTTTGAACAGCTACCACCTATGCTTTTACCTATATAACCTTTGTTATTGCTCCTCATTGATCTATTAATATGCATAATGCCCCCTTATCTATAATTATCTGTTTTTACTACTTTCTCTGTTTCAAACATCGAGTAATCACCAGCAACAGCAAATATGCTAAGCAAGGAAGAGGCATGCGCTACCTGGCAGCGTCCACCTTCCACTCAAGGGACATAGCACTATCATCTAGCACAAACTGTTCGGAGAAACAGTAATCATGAACAGAGACATTAACAAGCAGTAAGTACTCATTATTTTTAGATCTGTGTCTGAGTTTTTCTATCACCACCCTTAAAATACTTAGCTTGCTGTCGGCCTTTGCGTCATTGGCGCAACGAGTCATCTAGTGTGAAGAAAAATCGAAACATGTCGATGCCGCAATGGCAAGCTCAGGACGAATCGTTCACGTCTACCACCCATTGCTCATCAGGTAGCATCTCCTCCACGAGCTTCCTGACGCGCACGCCCCTCCCATGCATGGCTCCCCCTCCTTCTCCCGCGTCTCCGCGGCGGCGGCCTCCAGCGCCCATTGTTCGCCATCACGTAGCACTAGCATCTCCTCTCGAGCTCCCTGGTGCGCGCGTCCGTCGCCGCGCTCTGCTACGTCTTCTCGCGCACTTCCGCCGCGGCAAGCTCGCCGGACCGCAGCCTCGGCCTCCTCCGCGTGCCGCTGGGCCTCGTGCATCAGTGCCACGGCCACGTTACGCTGCAGCACCGCGACTCGAGGGCGCGCTGGAGGGGCGCCACGCGCTCGATGACTCCCCCGAGTGCCTCGCCGTCGGAGACCGCCTCCTCCTTGGCACCCGACAGCCGGCGACTGAGCGGCTCGGTGCTGTCCGTCTCGTATCGCACGAACGACCGCAGTCTCCTCCAGCACGGACACGCCATTGTTAGCGCAGGCAGGTGCAAATATTCCGAGTTCGAAGGGTTCTTTCGACCCGATCGTGCCAAGGTAGTAGGAAAAGAGTTAGCGTCCTATTACGGCACGGACCACGGGCAAAGAGTACGAGTATGACGCGAACGATCACGGCCTTCCAACCGGAGTCGGCCGTGCCTTCAATAAAGGGTGCAACCCCCACGTCTCCACCTCACCTCACCACAACACCAACGCAAATCAGCGCTCGACAACATCCAACGAGAGTAGTAATACACGAGAGACCACGCAGCAAGTCGATCAACGAGAGTTGAAGGCGATGGTGAGCGCGGCGGCGTCAAAGAAGGCGGCGAACCGGCTGGTGGTGGAGGAGGCCGCCACCAACGACGACAACTCCGTGTGCAACCTCCACCCGGCCACAATGGAGAAGCTCTCCATATTCCAGGGCGACATCGTGCTGCTCAAGGGCAAACGTCGCCACAACACGGTCTGCATGGCACTGGCCGACGACACCTGCGAGGGGCACAAGCTCAGGATCAACAAGGTAGCCCGCTCCAACCTGCGCGTGCGCATCGCCGACGTCGTGTCCGTGCACCTGTGCCACGACGCCAAGTTCGGTAAGCGCGTGCACATCCTCCCTCTGGACGACACCGTCGAGGGCATCACGGGCAACCTCTTCGACACCTACCTCAAGCCCTACTTCGTGGACGCCTTCCGCCCGGTCCACAAGGGCGACCTCTTCCTCGTGCGCGGCGGCATGCGGAGCGTCGAGTTCAAGGTCATGGAGATCGACCCCGCGGTGGACTACTGTGTCGTGGCGCCCGACACGGAGATATTCTGCGAGGGTGAGCCGGTCAAGCGGGAGGACGAGGAGAGGCTTGACGACGTCGGCTACGATGACGTGGGTGGCATGGGGAAACCGCTGACTCTCATCAGGGAGCTCGTCGAGCTGCCACTTAGGCATCCGCAGATCTTCAAGAGCATTGGCGTCAAGCCTCCCAAGGGCATCCTCCTGTACGGCCCTCCAGGGTCCGGCAAGACGTTGATCGCCCGTGCGGTGGCCAACGAGACCGGGGCCTTCTTCTTCCTTATCAACGGGCCAGAGATAATGTCGAAGATGGCCGGAGAGAGCGAGAGCAACCTGAGGAAGGCCTTCGAGGAGGCTGAGAAGAACACGCCCTCTATCATCTTCATCGACGAGATCGACTCCATTGCTCCGAACAGGGAGAAGACTCACGGCGAGGTCGAGAGGCGCATCGTCTCCCAGCTGCTGACACTGATGGATGGCATGAAGGCCCGCGCGCACGTCATCGTCATGGGCGCGACGAACCGTCCCAACAGCATCGACCCTGCCTTGAGGCGATTCGGAAGGTTTGATCGTGAGATCGACATCGGCGTGCCGGACGAGGTCGGGCGTCTCGAAGTGCTCCGCATCCACACCAAGAACATGAAGCTGGATGAGGACGTCAACCTTGAGCTGATTGCCAAGGATACACATGGCTACGTGGGCGCCGACTTGGCCGCGCTCTGCACCGAGGCGGCGCTGCAGTGCATCAGGGAGAAGATGGACGTGATCGACTTAGAGGACGACACCATTGATGCCGAGATCTTGAACTCCATGGCCGTCACCAATGACCACCTTAAAACGGCTCTCGTCGGCACGAACCCGTCTGCGCTTCGTGAAACCGTTGTGGAGGTGCCCAACGTCAGCTGGACCGATATTGGCGGCCTCGACGGCGTCAAGAGGGAGCTGCAAGAGACCGTCCAGTACCCGGTCGAGCACCCGGAGAAATTCGAGAAGTTTGGCATGTCGCCGTCCAAGGGCGTCCTCTTCTACGGGCCACCAGGATGCGGCAAGACCTTGCTGGCGAAGGCGATCGCCAACGAGTGCCAGGCCAACTTCATCAGCATCAAGGGGCCCGAGCTTCTCACCATGTGGTTCGGCGAGAGTGAGGCCAACGTGCGCGAGATCTTCGACAAGGCGCGTCAGTCTGCGCCGTGCGTCCTGTTCTTCGATGAGCTCGACTCCATCGCAACCCAGAGGGGCGGCAGGATGGGCGACGCCGGCGGCGCGGCGGACAGGGTCCTGAACCAGCTTCTCACAGAGATGGACGGCATGAACGCCAAGAAGACGGTCTTCATCATCGGAGCCACAAATAGGCCGGACATAATTGACTCGGCGTTGCTCCGTCCTGGCCGCCTGGACCAGCTCATCTACATCCCCTTGCCAGACGAGGCCTCGCGGCACCAGATCTTCAAGGCCTGTCTCAGGAAGTCTCCCGTGGCCAAGGACGTTGACCTCGGCGCGCTGGCAAGGTTCACCGCCGGCTTCAGCGGTGCCGACATCACGGAGATCTGCCAGAGAGCGTGCAAGTACGCCATCAGGGAGGACATTGAAAAGGACATGGAGAGGCAGAGGATGGAGAAAGACACCCTGGATGTGGACGGCGGGCAGAAAGATGAGGAGATGGCAGAGATTAAGGCGGCTCACTTCGAGGAGTCGATGAAGTACGCGAGGAGGAGCGTGAGCGATGCCGACATCAGGAAGTACCAGGCCTTCGCGCAGACGCTGCAGCAGTCTAGGGGGTTCGGCACGGAGTTCCGCTTCCTGGCGCAGCCACAGGCGGCAGAAGCTGCTGCTGACACCACCTCGGCAGCTGATGAGGATGAAGACGATCTGTACAAGTGATCCAGGAACCATTGCTAGAACATGATGTACTAGAATAGAATATTATATACTGTTTTTGTTGTGTTTCCTCTTTGTCCACTTTATATTGTTGATTCTCTAAATATATAAAATTTTCGTTCTTAAGAACTAAGAATTTACATCATATAAATACAGTACGTGATTTCGTGTCGCAAAGAAAGCGTACGTGATTTCGTGTCATTTTTAGGCAGTGAAACTAGCCTAAGCCGTTAGCTGAACCGTCCCTCTGTTCCTGCACAAAATTTGGAAGATACTCTGTTATTTTCGTTTGTCAGACACTTATACGCTTGAATATTTAACTTACTTGAGTAGAGGCAGTCTTGAACAGATGAGCCAAGGAAAAGAGTGGCCTGGGAGTGTCTAGTTATCAGTTATGTGTTTTTCCATTTCGTTTTAGGTCGTTTTTTATGTCCAGTCAGTTTGTGACACGTGTATTGTTGTAATTTCAGTCAATGCTCAGTCTGGAAAAAGTCTGTTTTCCATCCGGTTTCATGTCGAATTCTACCTTCCCGTCTTAGACCTTTAAGCAAATGTTTGCACTCAGCCCTTGCAAAAGCCTATTACCGTCCCACACAGACAAGAACAATCTGCTACTTAATTAGATGGTGTCGAAGACAATCATCATATTCAGTTCATTCAGAGTGTTGTTCTTGATGGTGGTCAGAACCGCTGCGCCAAACCCTAAGAAGGGAGGAATGAAAGACTACTAAGAACTAGACTCTAGCTCACTGACTGATAGCTTAGCCAGGTCATAGAGAAAATGAAGAAAGGAAAGCTGACTCCCAAATGAACTATCAAAGAACTAGGCATATGGAAACACAAAAGTGTCGAATAACTGAACTATGTGTCTTCCGTAGAATAACTGAACCCCGAGGGACAAATTGGAAATCGGTGGCAATTTGAAATGAATGAAAATACTTTTTCTAGTAAAAAATGAATAAAAATACATGGCAGACAAGACCCACAAACTCCTATAACCCTCACCAGTCACCACCTCGATCTAAGACTGACAACAAAAAGCACATAAATGGAAACTGCAGAGTTGATGGCTGAATGAATGGACATAGACTAACTGAAAAGAAAGAAGAAAACTGATCTTCTCTCTTTGTTCAACGAATACTCAGGAAGAATGAAGTACTGAAGAACTCTAGGATGCATCTCATGCATGAACTCGAAATAATTTGTTGACCGTTGTCTTCAGAAACTTCCAACAAGCTCTAATAAATTTTGGATACTGACCGACCACATACTGATAATGCAATTACTTCCTCTGGTGTGCCAAGGATAGGGCTAACGGAGGACAATGCAAGGTGGCTTGGGACTTGGTCTGTGCACCCGCGTGGGCAGGTGGTCTCGGCATCCCCAACTTGGCCTGGCTGAACACAGCAATGCAAGCAAGATGGGCGTGGTTGCAGCGCTCGGACCACACTAGACCCTGGGCTGAGTTTAGCATCAATGTCCCGAAGGAGTGGAAGCAACTCTTCCAAGCAGCGACGGTAGCTACGGTGGGAGACGGAAAGAACACGTTCTTCTGGGAGGATATAGGTGGCTGCACGGGCGAAGAGCACAGAAAATTGCTCCAAACATATACTCCCTCCGTTCAGAATTCTAGATACATCCATTTCCGAGACAAGTAATTCCGAACGGAGGGAGTACAAGAAAGTGTGTAGCAAGGCAAGAGCAACGCGAACGGTACATCAGGCTCTCTCGGGGGGAAGTTGGGCACGTGATAGTGGACCGGAGCTCACCTCGACCCCTGCTCCAAGAATACCTGGGCCTCTGGGCTGCAGTCCATGACGAGTCCCTTCAAGAGGGAGCACAAGACTCGGTCTCCTGGGCTTGGGAGGCGAATCCTACATAATTTTGGAGGAGCCGAACGACGAAGCCTCAAAATCAGATAAAGATGTCTCCGACGCGACCGGACTAATGAAATGGGCTTCTTTAAATTATGCAATACGTTCACCAGTCTTGGATCTTTAGAAAAAGAAACATCGATTCATCTCAATCTTGAAGGAAGAGATCGACGATTCCAAGTTCTTTTACCCCACTCAGAAAAAGTTTTCCGCCGGACGACTCGTAGGGGGTGAGAAGGGCCCTGACATTATAGCCTGCAACTAATTCAGCTTCCGCTTCTGGGAGATCAGACGGAGCTCGATTAGTTTCTGCTAGACGAGGAGAAAAATGAAACTCTGAATTTTGTCCAATTTGAATCGATCTCAATTGATCCCTTGACAGTTCCTCGGAAAGTATCTCAGGCAATGAATGAGCAATTGACTGCACCCTTTACTGGTTCTGAAGTGTGACCTTTTTAAGATGTACCCTGAAAGGCCCCTGGCCCGGACGGCTATCCAGGCAAGCAGGACTGGATTCCATCACCGTCTGACGCACTTCACGCGTGGTGTGAGAGCAAGACCGGGTCCGGGCGCAGCGGGAAGGACATTTGGGCAATCCTCACTCTTGTAATGTGGGAGATATGAAAACACCGCAACGCAATTGTCTTCGACGGTGCAACACCTTTGATAAGTCATGTAATTGGTAGAATAGATGACGAGGGACGGGCGTGGAAGCAAGCGGGGCTGCTGAAAGGAGACGTAGCCTCTTTCCTAGGAGAGTTGACAACGTGAGCTGCAGGGAGAGGATAGGCTTAGATGTTTCTCGTGTGGAATTGGGTTCCATGTAATTTGATCATGTAACACCAACGTGGAGGGGCTCTTTACCCCACTCCCTCTTTAATGCATAATATGCACTCTTGTGTGTATTCAAGAAAAAGAATTATCAAATGACAATGAAAACTAAATAACTAAAATGATAAATAGAGAATAACAATTACTGTTAGCTGCATGCATGCTCTCGTTCCCCTCCTTGCATGTCTGTTTCTCTTGGCTAATTGGTTACTGACAAAGAAACTTAGTGTGCACTATAAAGACTAAAATGCTGTACGCGTACCAAAAATTTAGGTGGACGGTTGACCTTAGCCTCACATTATTAAACACACACATACGCACCATGATGACGAGATACGTGGATAAAGTATTTCGTTGATGAGATACTTACCAGTTTAGCCATCAGAATATACAGGGCTTTGGTTTTTGCTGCTACAGCCACTAAAAAGTAACACCGCTTGAGCCCCGCCGGCAACAGGCAGCTCCTTCTTGGCTGCTACAGCCACTGGAAGTGACACCGCTGTCAGCGGTCTTGTACTGAAATGATAAACGAATATAGACTGAAAACACAATTTGATAACTCATAAACTGAATATTGACTTAGGATGCCAGTGACACCCCCATTCAAACCATTTCTAGCGCGTTATTTGATCTGCAAATGAAGAATTGAAAACTGCGAAACTAAAAAGGAAATAGAAATGAAAATTGTCTGAAAACATGCTAAACTAGATAACTAACCTACCTATGTGTGGTAACTCAAAAAACTGAAGAAAATGCCACCTTAACACTGAAAATTACTGATGCAAAACCACTGACTGCAGATATAACTCTCTAATCCCAAGAAAAAAAACTATTTACCATCAGCCATCTGCATATTCTTGTTTTTTATCAACAAACTCTTAAGCTAAAAATCCCAGAATTCTAGTTTGCTTTTGAAGAAAAGTGAACAGGAAGTTATAGAAATAGAGTCATTGTAAAACTTGGACTGAAGAATGAAAGTAGTTCAGAACTAAAAAATGAAATAACTTATTAAAGGAAAAAAATAATGACTAAGAAACAGATTTTACTGATGTAAAGATTGACCGAACATTTACTAAGAAAAACAGAAAAACAAAGGGGCTTAAAATCTAGATACTAACGAAAAGATAACCCAAACTGAAGAAAATGACACCTAACACTGAAACTAAACACGGAACTGAACAAAATGACACCTAACCCTAAAAGTACGGACGAAAACTGATGAAGTTGAGAAAAAGCTAAATGTAAGAGTCAATGAAAACTGAATAATTAACAAAAAAGAGAAAAAACAAAAGGTGAGATAAACTGAAAACTCAAGAATATGACTAAATAATTAAAAGACGGTGAATGAAGCAAGCAAAATGCCAAAGAAAGTTACTAAAGTGAAAAAAACATCGACTGAAGAAAACAAAATGAAGAATGAACAAACTGAATAAACAAATGGCTGAAGAATGATACTGGAATAAATGCCTAAACTAAGAATAAAGGGATTGAAGGTAAAATGAAAACTGAAGAATGAAAGGAGAACAATGACAAGAAAAAGAAAGAAGTAAACGAAAAGTTTTCAATAAACAGTATGAGAAAAATGAGAAGGACTAAACAAAGAAAGGGAGAACAGCCACAAGACTAACGAAAGTGAATGAAAGAAAAAAGAAGGAAAGATTGCTCAAAAGGACTCTGATGAAACAACGAATGGGGACTACAAGTACACTTTTCTTCAGTGACTGACATGGTAAAAAGAGACACTGAAAAAACTGAGAAGAGAGACATTGATTATTCAGAATAACACCATAGAAGAAAGAAAGATAGATGAATACTAACAATATAATTTTCTTCAATTAATCTGAAGACTGATTGAAGAATGAATTAACACACAAGCAAATGAGCAAGTGTATATAAACATGACTTAAGAGATTCTTAGTGTGAAATTGGGTAGCACGAAGGGCAAGGAATGTGAGATTGTATCGAAGCGTCTCAATGCCCATACATGAGCGCCCACATGTTATATATTGATATTGTGGTTTAGGTTACAAGAAAAGGTTGTTGGAGATCAACCGTATAGGAGATTACAGGAGGTATAAAATAGAGATAAGAAAATATCTAAACTATCTCTAGTTACAACAATATCAGCCAGATAAACCGGCGCACCACATCTCCTGAACCTATACGTTTAACACCCTCCCATAATAAGAACTTTACTAAGTTAAGATTACGCTTGAATTCTTCAAACGCCCTTGTAGGTAGCGCCTTTGTAAAACCATCAGCAACTTGATCTTTTGAATGTACAAACTGTATCTCCAGTTCTTTGCTTGCAACTCTTTCCCTCACAAAATGATAATCAATCTCAATATGCTTAGTCCATGCATGAAAAACAGGATTAGCTGAAAGATACGTGGCACCTAGATTATCACACCAAAGACATGGAGGTGGAGAATGATGTATTCCAAGCTCTGTAAGCATGGACTTAACCCATATAATTTCTGCCGTTGCATTTGCCAATGATTTATACTCTGCTTCAGTACTTGATCTTGACACTATAGCTTGTTTCCTTGCACAGCATGAAATTAAATTGGGTCCAAGGAATATGGCAAATCCTCCTGTAGACCTTCTATCATCCAAACAACCTGCCCAATCAGAGTCAGAGAAAGCACTAACCAGTGTGGACGGTGACTTACAAAAAGTCAAACCAAGCCCTAGTGTACCCTTCACATATCTCAGTATGCGTTTGGCAGCTGTCCAATGTGATGTTGTAGGTGCATTAAAAAATTAACCAACTTTGTTCACAGCAAAAGAAATATCAAGTCTAGTCAAGGTCAAATACAGAAGTGCACCAACCAAACTTTTGTACCTGGTGCCATTCTCCTGATCCAGGAGTTCTCCTTCTGCAAGAGACAACTTTTCTATGCTAGATAATGGAGTTGATGATGATTTACAACCCTCCAAGCCAGCTTTGTTCAAAAGATCAGTTGCATATTTTTCCTGTGACAGATGAAGACCACCTTCCTTGTTTCTCTTAACTTCTATGCCAAGAAAGAAGTGCAAATCTCCTAAGTCCTTAAGAGTAAACTCTGAATTTAAATCCTTCAACAAGGCTGTCACTGCTTCATTTGATGAGCTTGTAACAATAATGTCATCAACATAAATAAGCACAAAAATAGAAGTATGTGACTTATTGTAAATAAACAAGGATGTGTCAGACTTTGAAGGAACAAAACCAAGCGCTTGTAACTTTGAACTCAACCGAGAATACCATGCCCTAGAAGCCTGTTTCAGTCCATAAAGAGACTTATCTAGCCTGCATATGTGAAAAGGTTTGCTTTTGTCCTCAAAACCAGGAGGTTGTTTCATGTAATCTTCCTCTTCCAGGACACCATGAAGGAACGCATTCTGCACATCTAGCTGTCTAAGGCACCACCCTCTGGATACAGCAATAGACAAAACAAGACGTATAGTGGCGGCTTTAACAACGGGACTGAACGTATCTTCATAGTCTATGTCATATCTCTGTTTGAATTCCTTTGCAACAAGTCTAGCCTTATATTTGTCTACAGTACCATCTGACTTTTTCTTTATTCTGAATACCCATTTGCAATCAATCAAAATTTTACCTTGTTCTGAAGGAACTAGATGCCAGGTTTTATTTTCCTGAAGTGCTTGGAATTCTTCTTCCATAGTTTTTCTCCACCTTGCATCTTTGCATGCTTCCTGAAACATACTAGGTTCTCCTGTGGAGCAGGTTAAACCAAACCTAACTTTATAATTAACAGGTTGAATTACACCCGCTCTTAACCTTGTACGCGACGGGGTTTGAACTTGCTGCACCACTGCATCAGAAACTGTCACAGACGATCCTGAAGACTGGTCTGCTACAGGAGTTCTCGGCGATCCCGGAGCAGATTCGCTGTTGGTGGCAGATGTTGGATCTTCTGTGGCCAGGCCAAGGCGTGACGTGGAGGTGGGCGGCACAGAAGATCTTGGCTCTAGATGAGATTCCAACTCCTCAATGTATTTCTTGCCATCAATGGCAATGGACATTATTTCCATGAAGTTGGAACAAGCATTTTTATTTTTATGAAGAGCTTTAAAAATCATTTCCCCCTTAGTTTTTAAGGAGGCAACATTATCATTCTCTTCATCATTATCCTCATCATCATTAGCATCAACATCATCATCAAGAGACATATTGGGGTACAAAGTAGGAGATACCTTTGACGCCTTAGCCATAAGGCAAAAAACAATAGATGATGATGTAGGATCCCTTGAGGCACCATTAAACACCACATCTTGTTCCATGGAGTGTTCGGTTTCCTCTACATTGTTAGCACAACAATTCAAGGAAATAGATGCATTTTTATCATGGCAACAAGACATAGCAAGCATATCATCATGAGATTTAGTCAAGCAATTTCTACATGATATGCAAGGACTATCAACACAAGCATGTGAAACATTTGGAGTGCTAGAAGTGTTAAAGTCCAAAGATGAAGCATTGCAATAAGAAAGTGATGAAGGATTATGAACAATAAGCCCATTATCATCATTGCAATGAACACTACTACTCACCATGTCATTACCTTGTGGCAAACCACATGTAGGTGAAGTAGAATAAGTTGAGAACACAACACGGCCGGAGGTGGAGGGAGAACAATCATCCTTACAAATCTTGGACACGCCATATTTATCTTGAAGCTTTGTACACAACTCATGAGCATCCCGGAACGGCATGAGTTGAAATATAACTACATTTCTCAAAGCATCTAAAAGCACATTAGAAGCTTGAGCATTGAGATAAGAGTTTTTCTCATCCTCTAAAGATAATCTTTGGGAATCCTTTGGAGGAGAAAAACCCATATCTACAATTCGCTCTAAATTTGGGTCCATGACCCTAAAGAGATTAAGCATGCGAATTACCCAAACATCAAAATTTGTGCCATCGAAACTAAGTGTGTCGGAGAATACTAATCTCCTAGTCGACATCTTTACTCTCTAGGCGGTTAAGCCCAACAAAGAGAGACGAGGCTCTGATACCAATTGAAAGATCGAGGATGTCGTCTAGAGGGGGGGTGAATAGGCGCTTTAAAATAATTACGGTTAGGATTGAACAAATGCGGAATAAACCTAGCGGTTAATTTGTCAAGCACAAAACCTAAAACAACTAGGCTCACCTATGTGCACCAACAACTTATGCTAAGCAAGATAAGCAACTATGTGATAGCAAGATATATGACAAAGAACAATATGGCTATCACAAAGTAAAGTGCATAAGTAAAGGGCTCAGGGAGGAGATAACCGAGGCACGCGGAGACGACGATGTATCCCGAAGTTCATACCATTGCGGATGCTATTCTCCGTTTGGAGCGGTGTGGAGGCACAATGCTCCCAAGAAGCCACTAGGGCCACCGTAATCTCCTCACGCCCTCGCACAATGCAAGATGTCGTGATTCCACTAAGGGACCATTGAGGGCGGTCACCGAACCCGTACAAATGGCGACCCTTGGGGGCGGGTCACCGAACCCGTACACTTTGGCAACCCTTGGGGGCGGTCACCGGTACCCGTCAAATTGCTCGGGGCAGTCTCCACAACCTAATTGGAGACCCCGACGCTTGCCCGGAGCTTTACACCACAATGATTGAGCTCCGAACAACACCAACCGTCTACAACGCCAAGGCACCCAAGAGGAACAAGCTCTAGGGTGTCCAAACACCCAAGAGTAACAAGCTTAAGGGTACCAAGCACCCAAGAGTAATAAGCTTCTCAACTTGTAACTTCCACGTATCACGTGGAAAACTCAAAACGATGCACCAAATGCAATGGCAAGGGCACACGGAGTGCCCAAGTCCTTCTCTCTCAAATCCCACCGAAGCAACTAATGCTAGGGAGGAAGATGAGAGGAAGAACAAGAAGGAGAACACCAAGAACTCCAAGATCTAGATCCAATGGGTTCCCCTCACATAGAGGAGAAAGTGATTGGTGGAAATGTGGATCTGGATCTCCTCTCTCTTTTCCCTCAAAAACTAGCAAGAATCCATGGAGGGATTGAGAGTTAGCAAGCTCGAAGAAGGTCAACAATGGGGGAAGAACACGAGATCAAAGGATGAGGTTCAATGGGGAAGAAGACCCCCTTTTATAGGTGGGGAAAAATCCAACCGTTATGCTCACAGCCCGCACAGAGCGGTACTACCGCTCCAAGAAGCGGTACTACCGCTAGGGCAGTAGTACCCCTTTGAAAAATAACAACGAGGAGGCAAAAGGCCAGTAGAACCGCCGGAGCGGTACTACCGCTCATCCTCATGGTACTACCGCTAGGGATCGCGGTACTACCGCAAAGGGTAGCGGCACTACTGCTTGCAAGCGGTACTAAAAAAATACATCCGGGCCTACCACCGCAGGACTTGGGACGAGTTTTTGGTCCGGAGCGGTACTACCGCTATAGGAGCCGCGGTAGTACCGCTCTGGAGCGGTAGTAAAAAATTACATCCGCTCCAATTCGCGGTAGTACCGCTGCAGCCTTTTGAGAACACTAAAACTGCCACAATAAACCAAGTTTGTTGGAAAGCTAGCGACAAGGGCTAACACAATCTTGAAAGAACTATCAATAAGAAGCAAATTAGAAAAGGCCCATAAGAAAAAGGTGAGAACCCTTCCTAAGACCGGTAAAACCTCCAACACCGAAAACATCATAGAAGACGCATGCGAACTCCGTTTTCGATGAACTCAAGCTTGTCATCAAGATGACCATAAGCTCTAAGACTCACAAAGAGAACCAAACAAGAACCAAGAAACATGATGCAAGGATGCAATGGTTTGAGCTCTCTACTAACGATACGATCAAGCTACCAACTTGAGAGCCCCCCTTGATAGTACGACAAACGATCCTATAACCCGGTCTTCCAACTACCACCACGAGACCGGTAAAATAGAAAACCTATCAAGGGCAAACTTTTGCCTTGCACATGGTCCACTTGAGCTAGATGATGACGATCTTGACTCCCTCAAGTTGGACCACCTTTCTTGATTGCGTTGGCTCGATGAAGACTAGATGATTGCTCCCCCATACTCCACTATGGGTGAGCCTCTCTTCGGCACATCTTCACAAGACCATTGACACCACAAAGGATGGCAAGATTCAAGCACTTGATCTCTTCGTGATGCTCCACTTGAACTTGCACACGGCAATCATGATGACGATCACCACTTGATGTCATCCTTTCCATGGGTTGTATGATATCTTCCTCTTGACGCAAGCCCATGGACACATACCTAACCCCACATAGAACTCTCACATAGACCATGGGTTAGTACACAAAGTGCAATGGACAATTCTTACCATACCATGGGATCACTTGATCCCTCTCGGTACATCTTCTACGCTTTGTGAGTTGATCAACTTGATTCACTCTTGACTTAGTCTTGATCAACCTTGAATCTTTCCAACTCTCTTCATTTGGATGATGTCTTGAAGGTAAACATGAATGATCACACAATCTTCTTCTTCAAGACATGCTTGCAATAAGCTCAACACTCACATGACCAATATTTGGATAATTCCTTAATAGCACCTTGGTCAACTCATAAACTCCTTGAAACCAGCACATGGACTTTAAGAAAAGCCTATGGACAAAACCTTCAAATATAACTCAAGGCAACCATTAGTCCATAGAGATTGTCATCAATTACCAAAACCAAACATGGGGGCACCGCATGTTCTTTCAGCATACATGATAGAGCCTATGGCTGAAGCATAGGGAACACCTTTCATTTTCTCTCTATCTTCTGCAGTGGTCGGGCATTGAGTCTGACTCAACTTCACACCTTGTAACACAGGGAAGAACCCATTCTTTGCTTGATCCATTTTGAACTTTTTCAAAACTTTATCAAGGTATGTGCTTTGTGAAATTCCAAGTAAGTGTCTTGATCTATCTCTATAGATCTTGATGCCCAATATATAAGCACCTTCACCGAGGTCTTTCATTGGAAAACTCTTGTTCAAGTATCCTTTTATTCTATCCAGAAATTCTATATCATTTCCAATCAACAATATGTCATCCACATATAATATTAGAAATGCTATAGATCTCCCACTCACTTTCTTGTAAATACAGGCTTCTCCAAAAGTCTGTATAAAACCATATGCTTTGACCACACTATCAAAACGTTTATTCCAACTCTGAGATGCTTGCACCAGTCCATAAATGGATTGCTGGAGCTTGCACACTTTGTTAGCATCCTTTGGATCGATAAAACCTTTAGGTTGCATCATATACAACTCTTCTTCCAGAAATCCATTCAGGAATGCGGTCTTTACATCCATTTGCCAAATTTCATAATCATAAAATGCAGCAATTGCTAACATGATTCGGACGGACTTAAGCATCGCTACGGGTGAGAAGGTCTCATCGTAGTCAACTCCTTGAACTTGTCGAAAACCTTTCGCAACAAGTCGAGCTTTGTAGACAGTAACATTACCGTCAGCGTCAGTCTTCTTCTTGAAGATCCATTTATTCTTGATGGCTTGCCGATCATCGGGCAAGTCAACCAAAGTCCACACTTTGTTCTCATACATGGATCCCATCTCAGATTTCATGGCCTCAAGCCATTTCGCAGAATCTGGGCTCATCATTGCTTCCTCATAGTTCGTAGGTTCGTCAGGGTCAAGTAACATGACCTCCAAAACAGGATTACCGTACCACTCTGGTGCGGATCTTACTCTGTTTGACCTACGAGGTTCGGTAGTAACTTGATCTGAAGTTACATGATCATCATCATTAGCTTCCTCACTAATTGGTATAGGAGCCGCAGGAACAGATTTCTGTGATGAACTACTTTCCAATAAGGGAGCAGGTATAGATACCTCATCAAGTTCTACTTTCCTCCCACTCACTTCTTTCGAGAGAAACTCCTTCTCTAGAAAGGATCCATTCTTAGCAACGAATGTCTTGCCTTCAGATCTGTGATAGAAGGTGTACCCAACAGTCTCCTTTGGATATCCTATGAAGACACATTTCTCTGATTTGGGTTCGAGCTTATCAGGTTGAAGCTTTTTCACATAAGCATCGCAACCCCAAACTTTAAGAAACGACAACTTAGGTTTCTTGCCAAACCATAGTTCATAAGGTGTCGTCTCAACGGATTTAGATGGTGCCCTATTTAACGTGAATGCAGCCGTCTCTAAAGCATAACCCCAAAATGATAGCGGTAAATCAGTAAGAGCGATCGCACCATATCCAGTAAAGTATGATTACGACGTTCGAACACACCATTACGTTGTGGTGTTCCGGGTGGCGTGAGTTGCGAAACTATTCCGCATTGTTTCAAATGAAGACCAAACTTGTAACTCAGATATTCTCCTTGACGATCAGATCGTAGAAACTTTATTTTCTTGTTACGATGATTTTCCACTTCACTCTGAAATTCTTTGAACTTTTCAAATGTTTCAGACTTATGCTTCATCAAGTACATATACCCATATCTGCTCAAATCATCTGTGAAGGTGAGAAAATAACGATACCCGCCGTGAGCCTCAACATTCATCGAACCACATACATCGAACCACATACATCAGTATGTATGATTTCCAACAAATCTATTGCTCGCTCCATTGTTTCGGAGAACGGCGTTTTAGTCATGTTGCCCATGAGGCATGGTTCGCAAGTACCAAGTGATTCCAAAAGTCCATCAGAATGGAGTTTCTTCATGCGCTTTACACCAATATGACCCAAACGGTAGTGCCACAAATAAGTTGCACTATCATTATCAACTCTGCATCTTTTGGCTTCAATATTATGAATATGTGTATCACTACTATCAAGATTCAACAAAAATAGACCACTCTTAAAGGGTGCATGACCATAAAAGATATTACTCATATAAATATAACAACCATTATTCTCTGATTTAAATGAATAACCATCTCGCATCAAACAAGATCCAAATATAATGTTTATGCTCCACGCTGGCACCAAATAACAATTATTCAGGTCAAAAACTAATCCCGAAGGTAGATGTAGAGGTAGCGTGCCGACGGCGATCACACCGACTTTGGAACCATTTCCCACGCGCATTATCACATCGTCCTTAGCCAATCTTCGCTTAATCCATAGTCCCTATTTCGAGTTGCAAATATTAGCAACAGAACTAGTATCAAATACCCAGGTGCTACTGCGAGCATTAGTAAGGTACACATCAATAACATGTATATCACATATACCTTTATTCACCTTGCCATCCTTCTTATCCGCCAAATACTTGGGGAAGTTCCGCTTCCAGTGACCACTTCCTTTGCAGTAGAAGCACTCAGTCTCAGGCTTAGGTCCAGACTTGGGCTTCTTCACTTGAGCAGCAACTTGCTTGCCGTTCTTCTTGAAGTTCCCCTTCTTCCCTTTACCCTTTTTCTTGAAACTGGTGGTCTTGTTGACCGTCAACACTTGATGCTCCTTCTTGATTTCTACCTCCGCAGCCTTTAGCATTGCGAAGAGCTCGGGAATTGTCTTATCCATCCCTTGCATGTTATAGTTCATCATGAAGCTCTTGTAGCTTGGTGGCAGTGAATGAAGAATTCTGTCAATGACTATCATCAGGAAGATTAACTCCCAGTTGAATCAAGTGATTGTTATACCCAGACATTTTGAGTATATGCTCACTGATAGAACTGTTCTCCTCCATCTTGCAGCTGTAGAACTTATTGGAGACTTCATATCTCTCAATCCGGGCATTTGCTTGAAATATTAACTTCAACTCCTGGAACATCTCATATGCTCCATGACGTTTAAAACGCCGTTGAAGTCCCGGTTCTAAGCCGTAAAGCATGCCACACTGAACTATCGAGTA
Organism: Triticum aestivum; assembly: GCF_018294505.1. Classification (NCBI taxonomy): domain Eukaryota; kingdom Viridiplantae; phylum Streptophyta; class Magnoliopsida; order Poales; family Poaceae; genus Triticum; species Triticum aestivum. The sequence continues at coordinate 650,081,328 of NC_057795.1, read as the reverse complement.
GTCATCAGCTTTGCTCTACCAGACGTTCATAACATCTGGCGTTGCTCCTGCAGCGAGTTTGGCACCTAGCGGTGCTTCCAGGACGTAATTCTTCTATGCAGCAATGAGGATAATCCTCAAGATACAGACCCAGTCCGTGTAGTTGTTACCATCATCTTTCAACTTAGCTTTCTCTAGGAACGCATTAAAATTCAACGGAACAACAGCACGGGCCATCTATCTACAACAACATAGACATGCAAAATACTATCACGTACTAAGTTCATGATAAATTAATGTTTAATTAATCATATTACTAAAGAACTCCCACTTAGATAGACATTCCTCTAATCATCTAAGTGATCACGTGATCCATATCAACTAAACCATGTCCGATCATCATGTGAGATGGATTAGTTTTCAATGGTGAACATCACTATGTTGATCATATCTACTATATGATTCACAGTCGACCTTTCGGTCTCAGTGTTCCGAGGCCATATCTACATATGCTAGGCTCGTCAAGTTTAACCCGAGTATTCTGCGTGTGCAAAACTGGCTTGCACCCGTTGTATGTGAACGTAGAGCTTATCACACCCGATCATCATGTGGTGTCTCGGCACGACGAACTTTCACAACGGTGCATACTCAGGGAGAACACTTGTACCTTGAAATTTAGTGAGAGATCATGTTATAATGGTACCGTCGAACTAAGCAAAATAAGATGCATAAAGGATAAACATCGCATGCAATCAATATATGTGATATGATATGGCCATCATCATCTTGTGCCTTTGATCTCCATCTCCAAAGCATCGTCATGATCACCATCGTCACCAGTGCGACACCTTGATCTCCATCGTAGCATCATTGACGTCTCGCCAACTATTGCTTCTACGACTATTTCTACCGCTTAGTGATAAAGTAAAGCAATTACATGGCGATTGCATTTCATACAATAAAACAACAACCATATGGCTCCTGCCAGTTGCCGATAACTTTGTTACAAAACATGATCATCTCATACAATAAAATTTAGCATCATGTCTTGACCATATCACATCACAAGATGCCTTGCAAAAACAAGTTAGATGTCATCTACTTTGTTGTTGCAAGTTTTACGTGGCTGCTACGGGCTGAGAAAGAACCGTTCTTACCTACGCATCAAAACCACAATGATTTTTCGTCAAGTATGTGTTGTTTTAACCTTCAATGAGGACCGGGCATAGCCACACTCGATTCAACTAAAGTTAGAGAAACTGACACCCGCCAGCTACCTGTGTGCGAAGCAGGTAGGTAGAGCCAGTCTCGCGTAAGCATACGCGTAATGTCGGTCTGGGACGCTTCATCCAACAATACCGCCGAATCAAAGTATGACATGTTGGTAAGCAGTATGACTATTATCGCCCACAACTCACTTGTGTTCTACTCGTGCATATAACATCTACCCATAAACCTGTCTCGGATGACACTGTTGGGGAACGTAGTAATTTCAAAAAAATTCTTACGCACACGCAAGATCATGGTGATGCATAGCAACAAGAGGGGAGAGTATAGTCCACGTACCCTCGTAGACCGTAAGCGGAAGCGTTATGACAACGCGGTTGATGTAGTCGTACGTCTTCACGATCGACCGATCCTAGTATCGGAAGTACGGCACCTCCGCGATTTGCACACGTTCGGCTCGGTGACGTCCCACGAACTCACGATCCAACAGAGTGTCGAGGGAGAGCTTCATCAGCACGACGGCATGATGACGGTGATGATGAAGCTACCGGCGTAGGGCTTCGCCTAAGCACTACGACGATATGACCGAGGTGGATTATGGTGGAAGGGGGCACCGCACACGGCTAAGGGATCAATAATCAACTTGTGTGTTCTAGGGTGCCCCCCTTCCCCCGTATATAAAGGAGCAAGGGGGGAGGCCGGCCAGCCTTGGGGCGCGCCAAGGAGGGGGAGGAGTCCTCCTCCTAGTAGGAGTAGGACTCCCCCTTTCCTAGTCCAACTAGGAGGAGGAAGGGGAAAGGAAGGAGAGGGAGAGGAGAAGTAAAGGGGGGTGCGCCCCCTTCTCTAGTCCAATTCAGACTCCCTATAGGCAGGGGGCACGGCTGCCCCTTGTGGGCTGCCTCCCCTCTTCCCTATGGCCCATGTAGGCCCAATACTCCCCCCGGGGGTTCCGATAATCCCCCGGCACTCCGATAATTATCCGGTGACCCCCGGAACTCATCCGGTGTCCGAATATAGTCATCCAATATATCAATCTTTGTGTCTCGACCATTTCGAGACTCCTCGTCATGTCCGTGATCACATCCGGGACTCCAAACTATCTTAGATACATCAAAACACATAAACTCATAATACCGATCGTCACCGAATATTAAGCGTGCGGACCCTACGGGTTTGAGAACTATGTAGACATGACCGAGACACGTCTCCGGTCAATAACCAATAGCGGAACCTGGATGTTCATATTGGCTCCCACATATTCTACGAAGATCTTTATCGGTCAAACCGCATAACAACATACGTTGTTCCCTTTGTCATCGGTATGTTACTTGCCCGAGATTCGATCGTCGGTATCTAAATACCTAGTTCAATCTCGTTACTGGCAAGTCTCTTTACTCGTTTCGTAATGCATCGTCCCGCAACTAACTCATTAATCACTTTGCTTGCAAGTCTTATAGTGATGTGCATTACCGAGAGGGCCCAGAGATACCTCTCCGACAATCGGAATGACAAATCCTAATCTTGATCTATGCCAACTCAACAAGTACCATCGGAGACACCTGTAGAGCACCTTTATAATCACCAAGTTACGTTGTGGTGTTTGGTAGCACACAAAGTGTTCCTTCGGTATTCGAGAGTTGCATAATGTCGTAGTCATGGGAACATGTATAAGTCATGAAGAAAGCAATAGCAATATACTAAACGATCAAGTGCTAAGCTAACGGAATAGGTCAAGTCAATCATATCATTCTCTAATGATGTGATCTCGTTAATCAAATGACAACTCATGTCTATGGCCAGGAAACTTAACCATCTTTGATTCAACGAGCTAGTCAAGTAGAGGCATACTAGTGACACTCTGTTTGTCTATGTATTCACACATGTACTAAGTTTCCGGTTAGTACAATTCTAGCATGAATAATAAACATTTATTATGATATAAGAAAATATAAATAACAACTTTATTATTGCCTCTAGGGCATATTTCCTTCAATAATCTGGTCGAGTATTGAGTAGTCTATGCATGGGTGTATCATTTTGTAGAACACGACTAGGAAGCATGTTAATGAGATGGAATGCGGTAAGAAAGGCCTCATCCCAAAATTTGAGGGGCATGGAAGCGCTAGCAAGGACGGCTAGGCCTACCTCAACTATGTGCTTATGTTTGCGCTCAGCTGAGCCATTCTGCTGATGCGCATGGGGACATGACACATGATGAGAAATGCCAAAGGTTTGAAAAAACAAATCTAGTTTCTCATACTCACTGTCCCAATCAGATTGGACTGCAAGAATTTTGCTATCGAATTGACGTTCAACAAGTGCTTGAAAGTGTTGGAAAACTTGGAAAACATCAGAGTGTTTTTTAAGAAGATAAATCCAAGTATACTTACTAAAATCATCTATGAAGCTAACATAGTAAGTATGGCGTCCAACAGACATAGGGGCAGGACCCCAAACATCAGAAAAAACAAGTTGCAAAGGTCTAGTAGAAACACTAGTAGATATTGGATATGGCAATTGATGAGATTTTGCTTTCTGACAAGAATCACATATAGTTTCAAGACTACGCTCACCAACACATGGGAGCTGATTATTTCTAAGCACTTGTTGAACAATAACAAAAGATGGATGTTCTAATCTTGCATGCCACCGCTTTGAAGAGAGTTTGACAACATCAAAAACTTTATTGAAGCTTCTAAAGTGGGGAATCAATGGATAGAGCCCATGAACGCATCTACCTCTGTAGAGAATGTTCCTCGTGACTTCATCTCGAATCAAAAAGAAATATGGGTGAAATTCTAGAAACACTTTATTGTCAATGGCAATACGATGGACGGAAAGGAGATTTTTGGTTGTTTCGGGAACATGCAAGATATTTCTAAGATGTATATTACTACTAGGGGTTTTGACAATTGCATGACCAATACGATCAATCTCCATACCTTCATCATTGGCATTGTGAACTTGATCATGGCCATGATATTTCTCGCTCATCATCACCTTCTCGAGCTCGTTGGTGATGTGGTTGGTGGCTCCGGAGTCAATGTACCAGTTTGTGTCAACTCCGTATGACGTATCTGCAGCTGCTGCAACTTTCTTTCTCGGGATGTTCTCGGCATAGCGCCAATCACAATCTTTGGCAATATACTTATTTTTCTTGCAAATATGACACTTATTTTCATACTCCTCATACCCTTGGAAGGGACGCCCCCTGTTGTTGTTGTAGTAGGGACGTCTATTGTTGTTGCCGCCGTTCTGGTAGTGGCCGCCACCGCCGCCGCCACCACCACCGCTGTCGCTGTTGTAGTTGTTGTAGCCGCCGCCGCCACCACCGGTGTTGGGGTTGTTGTAGTGGCCGCCGCCGCTGTTGTTGCCGCCGCCGTTCTGGTAGTGGTCGCTGCCACCACCGCGAGATCCACCACCACCACTCATGTTGGAGTTGCGGTAGCGGCTGGAGTTGTTGTTGTTTTCGCGGCCTCGGGATGCAGCATTAGCCGAGGACTTGAAAGCACCTGCCCCTGTCCCGTGGAACATCTCAATGCATTGATCGAAATTTGCGACCATGCCAAAGAGATCATCCACTGAGAGGGGTGCAGTGCGCACGTCCAGCGCCGAGATCAAGGGTTGGTAATCCATGTCAAGCCCTGCAATGATGAAAGAAAGAAGATATCCTTCAGTCATGGGACTCCCGGCGGCAGCTAGCTCATCCGACCGAGAGCACTCTCATCTGCCCAAAGTATGCAGAGGCGCTCAGAGAGCCTTTCTGTGCATTGGAGAGAGAGATGCTGCAGTTGTTCACACGAGAATGGGATTGGGCAGCGAACATGTTCGCTAGGGCTGACCATATGGCGTGCGAGGTTTCTAGTTGCAATAAAGGCGAGCAATGCCACAGGAAAAGAGCAAGTGTTCTCTGTTTTCAGTTTCAGAACATAACGGGCAGCTGTGATTAGGTATGTGTTGTCGTATTAAAAGGTCATCACGTGTCAGCAGTTTAGTTATGGGCAAGTAATAACCAAACCAAAGAAAAACATGCATCTTAAGGAGGGGCTTGTAATTGCCAAACAGCAGGAATAATAATAAACAAAAAACAGGGTAAATCCCGAACCCCTAAAGTTGATGACAGCGTATAAAGCATTGTGAAGTATAGGCCCCAGCGTATAAAGCATTGGTAGCCCAATCTCAGGAAGCCACTGACCTATATCTTACTCCAGTTTCAGGCTTCAGCACAGCACATTAACTGACGCAACACACCGTCCATTTCATGAACATAGTTACAAAGGTTGCATCAACAAAATCTTACAGTGGCATATGACAAGATCCACAAAGAAGCATAAGGCAAAAAAAAAAAAGGGGTTGAATCGCCAGCAGCAGGATTGACGACACACTTTTCATTACAAGACTCTGTATTTTACTGGACACACTGTTCAGTACATGGACATCTTATTGGAATTCATTAGGCATGAATATATTTACAAAGATTGCATCAACAAAATCTTACAGTCCCCGAAAAAAAACTTACAACAAAATCTTCAAAGCCTCTAACAAAGCGACAGTTGACAACAAATGTCACTGCAAAGAAAAGAAAAAGGAAAGAGAAAAAAATGAAAAAAAAATGAAAAAAAAAAGAAGGATCGTCGACAGCAGGATTCGAACCTGCGCAGGCAAAGCCCAACAGATTTCGAGTCTGTCTCCTTAACCACTCGGACATATCGACTTGGACGTCAACACTCACTTAGAATTTTATATCTCTCGTACCATTGACGGCCAAGGTCCAAATGTATACATGCATTCTGGATTTCTGCCACCATTTCCAAACTAGTGCCGCAAAATTGTACTACGATTAAGAAAAAAAGAAGTGAAAAACGTCGCATGAACCTTTTGCATCAAACTGGTTGATCACAAATTTCTGCAACAAGCACAGCCAGTAATGTTCGAATCACATGCTATATTTGCATCATTTGCACCGGCTTGTTTGGTTAAGGGCTTCTTCTTATGATAAAGGTCCTTTTTTGGAGAAAACATGATAAAGGTTGGGACGGCTATGACCTCACCGGGCAATCGAAAGAAACTCTTTACAGGTTTCATGTACAACTTCACAGCGTCATGTAGGATTACAGTTAAGACTCCGAAAGGAATTTGACACAGCTTACATACAGCCTAAGCGGACTAGATTGCTGGGTTAACAGTTACAAATCTGTGGTATTGCATTCACTGTTCAACAGCTGCAATGGCTGCAGGTTTTTACATCTGTAAACGTATCATAAACACAGAAAAAGGCCGTGGGGAAACAAAACTACAGGGCAGTATGCACCGGCGAATAGGGAGGGGGGACGAAGGGCACAAAAAGAATACAGCGAGCACACAAAAATAGAGAAAAAGCTGGTCAGGCAGTTCTGATTGGCACTCCTACTAGTATGACTGGCACTACGACTTTGCGGGTCCCGTCGCGCGGGCGGGCTGTTCAGGAGGAGGGCAATCGGTTAGCAGCGCCGCTAGCGGGCATCGCCAAGTCGAGATCCAGAACCTCTGCGCCGCCGCAAGGTTTATCATCCTTCCGGCTGGCTTGCTGAGAGAAACGGCCTGCAGGGAGCAGAGGACTTCCGGTGGCAGGATCTCTATGTTACAGGTCTTTGACAACTTCAAGGTGGTTCCACAGTGACCATCCGGCGGGGTAGTTGAGCTGGGGAGGTTCCAGGGCGAAGTTCCAGACCATGACCCGGTTGCAGTTGTCTGGAAGGCCTTCTATTTGACGCTCGTTTTTAACAAGCTTCTCGACAAATCGTGACTCCTGCAATGACACGTAGTTGTCAGGTCAGGAAATAATGTGATGCTATGCTACATGAATTCTGTTATCCATGTAAATTTTTATGAGTTATCTGCTGTATGGCTTCATATCAGGTCACAAAATTAGCCATAATGCAGCATTTTCTTCGAGACATGCTAGTGACTATAGTTGCTTAAAATATCCCACGGCTGGTTTTGTCTTGATCGCAATTATCATTTATTTGCCTAACCAATCTTTTATGATATTTTACTTCATTACAGTGTTACCCAAGAAAAATTGATAGGTACTGTGCAGTTTGCTCCATGGAGATCTACATATAGAAATTCAACTAGCCTGCAGTAGAATTTTGCAGAAAGGAAGTTCCATTAAAACATAGTGCTGAAGTTTGCGTTAGGGACAAACTCACCTGCAGACCACCTCTACCACCAGAGTGGACTATAACAGAATCCATAGCTGGGCGGTTCCACCTTTGAGGATCCCAAAGCATTGTACTGTTGAAAGCAAACCCAGAGAAACCAATTGGGAATCGACGGGGTGCACCCTTCTTCGGGATTGTGTTCCATCCAGTGATTCGGTTTCCTTTACACGTAGGCCCTTCTACAACCACCCTGTACTTACTTGCATCATGGTTCGCTACAGGCCATGCACCAACGCGCCTGCATAGAAAAGAACAAACTCATAAGAGAAAGAAAGATTACTACAGATTTCTTTGATCTGAAATCTCTGGTAGGCAGTTTTAAGGCAACAAAGTCCATGATATTGTTTCACCTCCTAAACCAAATTCCTAATTTACAGGCTTTATCTTTGAATTCTATTCATGACATGTCCGTTTTCTTAATAAAAAGACTATTTGCAATCAGTTCTTTTTCTTGCAAAATTGCCACCATGCTGCATAACTTCTCAAGTTTGAGCACCCAATTTGGTAAATTGTTGAGTTATATCATCAGTCATCACTAAGATAAACTGAAAACAACAGATAATAGTACTCTGTAATATTCTTTTGCCAACATTAAGGAAAGGAACTGTTTGAAAATAATTGGCAAGGTGCTGGCTGGAATCTGGAATCACCAATATTGTTTACCATGAACAAAGGCTCTGATAGGAAACTAAGAACCTTCCCACGGCTGGTTGAGTATCACTCATTCAGCATCATGTAGGTAGGGAATATTTTTGTGACGCTGGTACTCACCAGTATAAGCTAGGTCCAACAATTGATAAGTATGAAAATCTTCTGATTTGTTGCAAAAAGAAAAGGGAAATTTACAAGCGGATTTTTCTAGTGGAGAGAAGGTTCCTGTCACAGTGCACAAGTCACACAATTCTAGGAGCAAAAGCAAATAGACGCCTTTCAGTTTTAGCCATGGTTTACAAAGCCAGTTAGTGCTGATTTCCAGAAATCCCAGCCATGTGTATGAGATTAAACTTGCTTCATTGGCTGCTATCAAAATCCAAGTGGCATCCAACTGAAGAAACTACATGTTTATATCGATAGCCATATATTCCTTGAGAAGACAACATTTACTAGGTGCTGTCTCTGCTTACAAATTTCATGCGCAAGGATCATGTAACACTCAACCTAGTGCTGACTTGTGTCATAAGCAAGGAAGATGTAACAACTCATTCATGCAATATAATACAGTGTAGAATAGTAAGTCTAAAGTGAGCAAAGAAACCAGAATCTACAACTTGTCACCAACAGAGTTAGTTATACAACAAAAAGTTTCAACAAAACATTTGGACCATCAAGAGGATTTACCATGCATTCATAATTCATCAAATATACCAGTACATCAAATAAAGTTTTGGTAGAGAAATGTCACCTGATTTTCCGCATTTCTTCAAATACATCACCCATGTATGATCGTTCTTCGTCAGCAAAGTGCACTATACCATCAAGGTGATGCTTTTTAATATGATAGATTGCATTATTCCTTTGACAGACAGCAATCTTCCGCACACTAGTAAGATTCTTCCTGCAGACAATATGCCTGTACATGACCCCAGAAGACCTGAGGATTTCTGCTGTTTCAAAGGTAGTAACAGGCCATTCCACCACTAACCATAAGAGAGGAGGTGGTACACCTTTCAGAACATGAGCTAGACGATTCAAGTAATACGCCTGTTGTGGCCGAGCAGAAGTGATTGTCACCACTATCAGAAGCTTCCTCACAGGGATGACCAAATCAGTAATAGCAGGTTTCGCAGCTTCGACAAAATCCACCTCATCATCCAACATTGCAGGAACCGGAGGGCTCAGCTGCTCAACCTCGGGCTCATCAACCACCTCAACCTCTTTCTGCACTACGATTGCATCCAACTCCTTAACCTTATCATCCACCCCATCGTCGAACGGGAGCCTCGAGACGATCTTCTGAGAGACATCGACCGAGAAGAAGGGCGTGAACCCGATGAAGATGCCGACCATGAAACAAACAAACAGCCGGAACGCAACTCTCTTGCAGCCCGGCCCCTTAGACTTCGACCTCTCGGGCGATCGCCATGCGGACTTCATCGTGCTTGACCACAGGGCCAAGTCCAGAGATGCCAGCGACGCCAGCAGCCCCCTCATGACGACATAGGACTGCGAGTACAGCAGTTTAGGAGACGGCGAGGGGTCGGCGAACTGGGACCAGTCCTTGGGCGGGCCGTCGCGGTGGAACGCCCCTGTGGAATTCCTTCTGCTGGACACCATCCCAACATCATTATGCATGTATGCCTTCCTAAATTTCTCAGAAGTTCAGTCCAAAATCACTTCTCCTGCTGTCTCTTCTGCTCATGCGGACACGCAGGGAAAAATTGTACCTGCAAATACAACGAGTTGAAGGATTGCCTTAGCTCAGCTGAAAGTAGAGCTCAGTACAGCAATTATAACCACTTGTGCAGCTGCAATTCAGTACAGCAAGATCTGCAAGGGTACCAAAGAGTATCACGGAGACGAGACATCTGCCCCCAACAGCAATCGACTAAACCAACCACTAACCCCAGACTTCAAGAAACAGGATCGGCACCAAAGAGCCGATTTCCGATCCAAATGGCCAGCGCGGACTCCACCGCTCAGCAACAGCACCAACAAAAATCGAGGACAGCAGAAGTAAAGAATCAGGAGCATGAACTGGAACCCCCGATCCGAGCACGGCAGCACAATTTCACCAAGAACGCCCCCCGAATTCGGGCAGACGATTTCCGCCGCAAAGCCGCAAGCAAACCAGAACAGAACAGGGGAGGGGAGGGAGGACTGGACGGGTGGGGGTACCTCCGAACTGGGCGGGATCTGGACGCCGGACGGGCCGGCCGGCGGCGCGCGGCTGTCGGGATGCTCCTCCCGGTCCTCTCTCTCTCCCCCCGCTTTGCTCGGGCGTGCTTGGCTCGGCTTGGTGCGGTCGGTTTGGTGGCGCAACCAATCGAGGGGGACAGGAGAGAGAGAGAGAGAGGAGTTGGTGCGGCGGTGGCTGGAGGGAGGGTGGTGGATAGGGAGGGAAGGGGAAAGGGGGGAGCGGAGCGGAGGAGCGAGTAAACAAATGGCGGCCGTCGCCGTCGGAGGTTGCGTCGCAAGCTGTGACCTTTTTCTCGTTTCCTCGCGGTTTTACGGACGGACGGACGGCGATGGTTGTTTTGCTCCTTCCGCCACGGTGTTCTTTCCATCCAGTTCTTTTAAAGAGCCCCCTCTTGCTTTGTGTGTACCAAAGGATGCAATTATTCAGCTGGAAAAAGTGCAATTTATTCAGAGTGATTTGGGTACAAGAGCGTGAATTTTTGGAAGGACATACTGGTAGAATCCCTTCATTGAAGACACACACAAAAATAGTTTGTTTCGAAGAAAAGGAAATACCACTGGAGAAGACCTTACATTTGTTTTGGCATTAACTGAAAGACCGGACACTGTTAAAATGAGTCATGATACTAGTAAGCTCTTGGATAGAATTCAGATCACCACTTGATGTTTACTTGAAGAGTCGGTACTCATGTGCATTTACATGAGCACCAAAGATCTGACCCTAAAAATCAAGTATAGCTATATAAGAGCATCTTCAGCCACGTACCTCTAATTCGACCCCTTAAACGCCCGTGGATGCGCCCGGTCAGTGACTGGACGTGTTCGTTTTGAGCCCCCATTTGTTCATCTGCGCAACCACAATCCTCATTTTCTTCCTCATATGTCCGGTCACTTGCACGTGATTGCTGGAGACGAATAGAGAGAAATAAAAGAATGAATACAAAAAAGAAAAGGTGGTCCAGGGTGGGGCCGCGTCCTACATGGTGGATTGACCGGGCACGCCCGGGCGTGTCAGCGAGCCCTCATACCCTTCCCATATTTGAGATGGATATGAGGGTTTGCGGACTGCCCGGGCATATAGGAAAGATATGAGGGGTCCGGTTGGGTCAGCTTTTTGCCTCTCACTCCTGTCCGGTCAGTGGTCCCCGTGCCTGCCCGGTCAATTTGAGAAGTACGGATGTAGATGCTCTGATACTCCTATTAGTTATAGAGGCTAACAATTGATCAATTGTCGCATAATTTTTTTACAGTAATACCAAAGAGTAAATTTCTGGCTTCATCAGCTTCATGTCTACGACAATGACAATAAACACCTTACCACCGACGTTTCATATCGCGGCCTTGTGGGGGTTTTGGCAGGTGATGACATGACACCCCAAGCCAACCCCTCTCACGCGGTGTGGGTGGGTGTGAGGGGTATTCTAGTGTTGTGATGTTATGTGGTTGTATCAACTTCATGCAACAATAAGCTCAATAAAAGCTTGTGTTGTTGAAGAAACATGATCTTATGGAATACATATCAAAGATGTCCATAATCATTGAAGGAATTGTTGTTATATAGTGGGGATCTCTTCTTAGGGTTATTTTCGCCTGGTCTTTAAAATACCATTTGAAGGCGGAAATCCAATTCGGCTCCCAACAGTATATGCTCCCACACCAAAAATGTGTCTTCGGGTGTAAAAAAAAAATTAGATGTGTTCATGTCACACCCTGCAAAATTTTATGTGCAAAGCTTTAGCATTTTTACCTATGTAAAAAACGAACATCTAATGTTACACTTAGTTTTTGTTTTTGTCATTGATGAAGCACCGATATCCTGTTTCATATAAAAATTGTCATTTATTTACTATTTGTTTCAAATTTACTGTTTATTCGGGAGCATATGATCCTGAATGCCAAAACGACCCTCCCCATTTGAAGTCTCTTTAATAAATGATATTTGAGTCTTTTGTTGTATTATTGCAAGATCAATTATGTCATGTTATAAAACAGAAGTCACACTTGTGGATGAAACTAAGTTCATCTTAACTAACCAAACCACAAAGAAGTCACACTAGTCAATGAACCACATGCCCCACCCCAAGCGGTCTAGGGTTCCTCCCCCGCCATCATCCTTCTTCGTTTGTAGATCCCCGACCTCCTCCTCCTCCACCGGCTCTGTCAGTGAGGTGTGTGTGGGGAGTCACCGATCTACCGATGGGAGTTGTAGTTTCTCTCTCTTGACATTAGGTAGGTCTCCTTCACCGGTGGTGATACGATGTTGTCGTCATCGGTGTGGAATAAAGTGCCCCTCCTCTTTCTTGTTCCGATGATGCTTGCTTGTATCGCTTGGAGGCATGTGGAAGATGTTGCGTTCTTGGACTTGGTTCTTCGGGTTTGGTGTTTTTTTCTCTACGAGTTTGTCTCGGTCTGCAGAGCGGGCAACGTGGTTGTATGTCTTGGTACTCTTCCTCCAGTTCCGACCATCAAAGGTTGTCCATACTCATTCTTGTCGGTGAGCGCATGAGGTTTGTGTTCCCCAAGTCCGTTTGGCCGGAACTGAGGCGCTCTACAGTCCTTTCCGTCGTTTTCTTCGATGGTGCGGCGATCTACTACTCATATCACGGTCACTAGTGTCTTATGGTACACATCGACGACTTCACAACCGTTAATTTTACAAGCTCATCTATTTAAAACATGTTTGCTTCGCTAAGACGGAGACTCAGAGGCGGCGGCGAGTTTTGCTCACAGCGCGCCGTCGGTGGGTGCAAGAGGAAGAAGATTTTGGCCCCCTGAAGAGTTAGAATGTATTTTAATTTATGCAAGGATGTTTTTAAGTGTTTGTGTTGTTTAATATATGGCCCGAGCCTTTTGAAAAGAAAAGCCACGGGAAGTTAAAACCGTTGCTTAGAAGTATTTGTATTTCTCTTTATTTACAAAGAGGGCACCTGTGATTCTTTTCTTTTCTGGATTCTGTTTTCTCATCTATTTCTATTGCCTAATCACCACACAAAGCATCATAGCTCGATTTCATCATTTTAAATATGAAGTTGCTTACCACACATACCATGGGTAACCCAATAAAAGTCCGCTAGTGACATGATCTCTAGTGCGTAGACTAATTTATATGACCAGGTCTTGACACGCCATTTTCTATCGACTACACAAGGAGAAAGCAAAACTCTATAGACCTCCTCCCAAAAATATCTCATCTCATCAAAGACCACGTGTAGTGAATAACCTTGTCGTACGTCCTGGACAGCGCACGGTGATCTGATCGCCAAACTAGTCGTGCAGTGCGATGGCATTCATGGCAACCCATGCTCGTGTCCGTCACACCCGCCGTATATATTGGCCTGGCCGGAGACGTACGCGCCGGCGGACAGGTTGCAACGGCGGCGCGTGTGCTCCGACGACGACAGATCGCGGCCGTCCGATCCGCATCCACCCTCTCGATCTCCAGCTGTTCATGTGTGTGTGGTGTAGTGAACAAACGGTGTGGGTGTGGGTGTAGGTGTAGCTCGTGCTAACTTTAGTACGATCACCACGTGGCGTGACCGGTGGAAGGAAGGAGTGGTGACCGACGTATGACAGGCTTGCCCCACGTGCAATGATCGACTAACCATTTTGTGTTTTTTTGTGACAATGCAACGACCTGATCATGCATGCTATTTCAGCTTTTTTTTAACGTCCGTACAGACGCAAGCGCTTATATATACACGTATATACTCACATCTATGAATGCACATACGTACACGCTATCCCTATGAGCAATTTCAAGAGACTGAGCTGGCATATCATTTTGAGATTTTACGAAGTCACCGTGGGCGTCTCGTAGTCGATGGGAATGTCTCCTCCCACTAAACGTATATCACCGAAAATTCTGAAATAAATTCAGAATAAATGTGAGCGGCTGGACTTGAACACTGATGGGTTGGTGATACCGTTGTTCAACTAACCATCCAACCATAGGTTGAATCGCTACAACTGATTTTTAGTGCATCGATTCATTGTTGTTGGTGGTGTTGTTGTTTTTTACTGTGGGAATCCATTCATTGTTGATGAATGGCAGCAAAATCAAAGCACTCGCTAAATTGTCAACTACGACGTGTACTACTCCTATATAGCTTAGCACCGACTAACATTTCTCACGACCTCGATCTACTTGCAGACATGTACATAGCTGACAGAGCAACGTTATTGCCATCAATTGTGAAGAATCTTAGTACAAGAGCACCACAGCACCTCCTGCACTATACACATGGTAGACTGTCCAACATCGATCTACTGGACAAATGGTTCTTGGGTGCAGTACAAAACCGAGAGTACCCAAAATGCCACATTCTCCCTCTTTCTCTTCCAATGAAACAAGTAGCTCAGTTGTAGATCCAGCTACCACCGTTGCGATGTGCAAATGATCGATCATCTTTCATGGGTCCACCAAGTTAAGACATGGTGTCCTTTGTTTTAGTCAAAACCCATTGGAAGTTTAGTGCCCCGACTAATCCGGCCCGTTGCGGTGACATATGTGTTTTTTTTTTAAATCCCGATTTATTCATCTTCCATTATGACAGTACAACGAACATCAGAAATAATAAAAATTACATCCAGACACATAGACCGCCTAGCGACAACCACAAGCACTGAAGCGAGCCGAAGGCGCGCCGCCGTCATCGCCCCTCCTCGCCGGAGGTGGGGAAACCTTGTTGTAGTAGACAGTCGGAAAGTCGTTGTGCTAAGGACCCATAAGACCAACGCACCAGAACATCAGCCGCCGCCGTTAAAGAGTAGCTTAGATCAGAATGATCCAACCTGAAGAAACACGAACGTAGACGAACTATGACCAAATCCGAGCAAATCCACCAAGAACAGATATGCTGGAGACATGCCTCCACACGTCCACCGACGATACTAGATGCACCACCGAGACGGGGGCTAGGCGGGGAGAACCTTATTCCATCTTCAAGGAGCCGCCACCGTCTCGTCTTCCTGAGCAGGATACAAACCCTAACAATCTCGAAGGAACATCTTAAAACGAAGCCCTCCCCTCGGCAATGGCCGGGATTCACCGCGCCGACATGGCCCTAAGGCCACCGAAAATAAGGTGGGCCGGCGGTGGCGCCGACAGGAGGCAAGGAACCCTAGGCTTTTTTAGGGGAGGATGCAGCTGCGTGACTTAACCAAGAAAGAGTACTACATTGACATGCGTGGCTTTCACCCACTATGTTATGAAAAGAGCATGCTACGATTAACGGTGATGATATACTTGCTAAGGAGGTTCGGCGATCGACAACTACACATTTTTATTCAATTGTTTCAATTTCATGTTGTCCTCGGGGAATTCCGAGTAGTCACCATTGGTTGTTATGTCCTTCTGTTTCAGGCGCTACTTTGTGTCCACGGGAAAATATCAGGTGCTCGAATGGGCCATTGGATCTGTGATTCAAGGATTACGGGTCGAGCTTCTGGACTTGCGTGCAATTACCAGACTCTTGGAGTTTTTTGTTTTGGAAAGCACTCATCTGATATTTTCTCTTGTGCCCACCTCCTAGTGCCATGATCGATTTCGAGGGTTTGAGCTCTCGCATACCCAAGAGATGATGAGAAATGCCGAGGTTGTGGAGGAGGCCGAGGAGACAGAAACACACCAAAGGAAGAGTGGGTCGTGCAACTACAAGTCGGAGAAGGACAAAGCTTTGTGTGAAGCTTGGGTTAACATCTCTCTCGATGCCACGGTCGGGATCGACCAAACAGAGGTGAAATTATGGTAGTTCTACCGATACTGGCCCAAGTGCATGAGGCTCATGTGAACTAGGATGGTTTTCGGTCACCATGTGTTGGTGGTTTTTTGAAATGGACATGTTCATTCGGTGTCTTTTGGCATAAATTATGATTGTGTTTAGTTGTTTGATGGACTGGTTGAACTTTATTTACACTACTAGGGAAAAGCCTAGCAATAGCGCGGGTTTTAGGTATATCAGTAGCGCGGGTGCCCGCGCTACTAATACGGCGCTACAGCTAACATGTAGTAGTAGCGCGGGTGCCACCCACGCTACTACTACGTCCGTAGTAGTAGCGTGGTTCTGGACCCTCGCTACTGCAAAATAATTAGGAAAAAAAAATAATTCCAGCCATGGCTGCTGCTGCTAGGCGTCATCATCCTCGTCTTCCATGGCCAATGCTGATCCTTGAGGGGATGAAGCCGTCCATGGAGATGGTGCTTCCCCATCCAACTCTTCTCCACACCTCTCCTTTGCCGCTGCTACAAAAAAGAGACAAGGATTAGAAGAGGAAGAGAGAGATAGAGAGGAGTAGGTGCAGCAACTCACCAGTGGCTGCTGGAGTTGGAGCCGAAACCCTAGTTGACGCCATGGGTTGCGTCCATCAGAGATCTGGCCATCATCATGGGCGGCGCTCTGCTAGATCTTCCTCTCCTTCCAGCAGCAGAGGAGGAGGAGGAGGAGGAGGAGGAGGAGGAAGGATGGGCAGCGGCGGTGGAGGACGAGGAAGGAGGGGCTACGGTGAAAGAGAGGAGGTCGCCGGATTTGAGGGGGACGTCGCCGCGCGAGGCCGGCAGTTACCGTCGAGGAGGAGACGCGCATGTGCAGTAGCGCCATGGAGAGAGAGAGAGAGAGAGAGAGAGAGGAGGAGGAGAGGGACAGGGGAGAGGAGTGATTTGGATGAGGAGATGGGGATTTCAGGGCTGTTAAAAAACCCAGTACTTAGTAGTAGCGCGGGTTTTTACCCCTCGGGTAAAAACCCGCGCTACTACTATCAACTTAGTAGTAGCGCGGGTTTATGACCCATGCTACTACTATGGCATGTCCGGGGGGGCACGGTAAAGACCGCTTAGTAGTAGCGAGGGTTAAAAAACCGCGCTACTACTATCAACTTAGTAGTAGCGAGGGGTAAAAACCGCGCTACTAGTAAGTAGCAGTAGCGAGGGATATAAACCCGCGCTACTAGTAAGCGTCTGTGTATAAGCTTTTCCCTAATAGTGTTATGCTCTTAGTTAAATTATGACGTGATGCGTTTGAATTGTCTATGTTTATTTTGATACTACCACCGTCCCCAAATGGCATATAAATTCAGTAAAAAAGTCAATTCTTTATGAGTTTGACCAAATATATAGAAGGAAACATCAAAAACTACAATATTGAATAAATAGATTATGAAAAATATATCTAATGATGGGTATATTGATATTGATTTATTGTTTATATTAATATTTTTGTATATAAACTTGGTCAAATTTAGAAAATATTGACTTTTTGGCTGAATTTATTTCAGTTGTTTAAGCAAAGGTTTTGAAGAATCGACAAAATAAGTTTTGTAAGGAATTAAGTAATAAGAAATTTGATAGATAGATGAGCAAACGTTTAATCCCTTAGAAAGTTTAGAAAAGTAAAATAAGAGAGAGATTTTGGAGACTTATTGGCCGGCATCAAGATGCTACCCGTACCAGGTATAACATGACGAATTTTATATGACCGGGTCTTGACGCGCCATTAGGAGTTGACTGTGAAGTCGAACGCGGATCTCCATAGACTTATTATTCCTAGGAGTATCTCGCACAAAACAATGAAAATATAACCTTCTGGGACAGCACACAAACTAATCACACACTGCACGGTTTGCAAGGCCATCACACCAATGTCATCAGAAGCCAATGTTCCTTTAAGTGCAACCTAAGATTTAATCTCCTCTAATGACACACAATGCCTCACGCAGCCGCCTCCTCCCTCAAAAACCTAGGATTCCTATGCCTCCAGCCGCCGTCGCTGTCGGTTCGTCTCGTCTCCGGTGGGCTTAGAGCATCTACAGCTGGGCATCCCAAACCGGTCTCAAACGCCCGGGCTGCACGCCTGGTCACTAACCGGTCATGAAAAATTGACCCAGACATGCACCTCAAACGGGCCTCAAACGTCAGGGCTGACCGGCAACCCTCATATCCAGCTCAAATATGGGGCGAATATGGTGGTGCCCAAGAACGCCCTCCACGATGGACCCAGCCCACGCTGGCTCACCTAACCCCACATAAATTTCTCTCATTTCACTCGCCGGACCAAATCCTAGCCACTTCACTTCCCTCCCCTCCGCCACACAAACTCGTCTCCGGCTCCTTCCGGCCGTCTCCGGCATGGCGGGAGCGGATCCGAGTCCTTCACCTCCAGATCCGTCGACCTTGAGCTCATCCCATGCGGCCCCGAGGAGAAGATGGTCGTCCTTCTTGGGCTCCACCGCTCCCGAGAGGAGGCCCGTGCGAGGCAGTGCTCGGACTCCTTCCGTTGGGAATGCATTGCGTCTGCCCAAATGGCGCATGAATCCGGCGCTAGGCCAGCCATAGCTGCCTCGCCGGAGGCCGTATGGTCCGTCCGGTGTCCAAACGCACTAGCGGACGCGCAACCCCTCTGTCGGTGCGCTGAGCATGCAGACGTACCACGGGCCTCGTCCGACGAGGCCATGGTACGGCGTGCCTGCTGTGCAAGGCACCGAGCGCAGGAGACGGCGATAGCCCTCGCGGTGGTGGATGTCAGTGAGGCAGAGTTGCATTCTCCGGCGTCCCGTATGGCGCATCAGTCTGGGCGCCGCAACCGCATCGTCGTCGATGCCCGAGGCCCTTCCCAGGACGGATCCGTCATTGATCTGACGTCTACTGGCACCGTTCGGGTTCCGGGCTCCAACGAGGAAGAGTAGGGCATGGGAGACTGCGGTGCCTTGAGTCCCGTGAGCCGGCTCGTGTCCCATGGCCTACTCTACCTTGCCGGCAACCGGACCAACACTCTGAGGAGCGCAGCCGGCCATCGGACATTGCGACGGCGGAGCCGGGCTAACAGGGAGCGGAACTGGGCGAGCTCCACTTAGATTAGGTTTCACGTTGCATGTAATAATATGGATTTGAGGTTTCTAATTTAAGGTATCCGGATGCGGAATGCATTTTTTGAGGCGTGACCTGTCACTGTCCGCCGACGCGCCCAGGTGTGTCCGCGTGCGTTTGTGGGGTCGGATTTGCCAAGTCTGGTTGTGGATGCTCTTAGGGCCATGGCTACATTGGTGGATTCTGGCCCTTGTCGGCGGGAGGGCTCCGTTTTTAGATGTTCCTTTGAGTTTTTTTAGGGTTTGTGTCCTGCTCAGAAAGATGCGACAGTGGTGGATCCCTAAAAATGGAATAAGCTCTCCGCCTATCCCCCATCCCGGTGTGATTCTAGCATCGTTGGTGGGCGCATGGAGATGTGTCTCCGACGGATTTGTCTCTGATGGATTTGCTTGGATCTGGTGGCAGTTTGTCTATGTTTCTTGCGAGGAAACTTCTGAATAGTTCGTCTATGTTAGTGTGTTTTCAGGTTGGATCCTTCTGATCTATGCTACTCTTCAATGGCGGCGGTTGATGTTCTGATGCTAGTCCTATGAGCTCATAGCACGACGACTTCTCGACTGTCTACTATAACAAGTTTTGACAGACTCCGACAAGGAAGGGGCGATGATAGCGGCACGCCCTTCAGTTCGCTTCAGTGCTTGTAGTCGTCGCTAGATGGTCTACAGATCTGGAATGTAATTATTATTATTTCTGGTGTTTGCTGTACTGTCATGATTTAAAATGAATAGATCAGAACTTCTGTTTCAAAAAAGTGCAATCTATCCCCCCCCCCCACAGCTGCTGGGACGCATGACCAGTTTTTTTTTCGAATACGCACGAGTGTGCGTACTATATATTAAAGAAGAAGGAGGGGTAAAGAGCCCTCGTACAACTGTTAATTACAAAGCGTTTGCACGCTTGTTCCACCCGGCTAGGCCGGTGTACCCACACACGACTAACTCCTCACACATGCCCACCTCTCTAACTCCTCAAAGAACGCCGTCGTGTCGCACTTGAAAAGTCCTGCCTTTTTCCATGTCCTCCCCTCCTCCTGCACACGGTGCAACACTCGCCTTATGGATGGAGTTGCCCCGTCGAAGACGATTGCGTTTATGTGCTTCCACAACTCCCACATCACAAGTGCGAATAGAGTTCGGACGTCTTTTCGGGCTGATTTGTTCTCGACCTTGTGAGTGCACCAGTCTTGCAGCGAGCTGGGTCGTACCATCACCCACTCCGGCTTCCCCAAAGCCCGGCAAAGCACCGTCCACGCCTCTCTGGCGAAGACATAGTGCAATAGAATGTGTTGAATGGATTCTTCTTCTTGGTCGCAAAAAGGGCAAGTCTCTTGATGGTCCAATCCACGTCTGGCTAATCTGTCGGAGGTCCAGCAGCGATTCCTAAGCGCCAACCATGTAAAGAAACGGCATCGCATTGGCGCCCCAGAGTTCCAAGTGAATGCCGCCGTCGAGATTCCTTCACGCCCCCAAAACATGGCCTCGTAAGCTGAGCGCGTGGAATGCTGTCCATTGTGCTCCCAGGACCATCTGATTACGTCATCACATCCCGGCTGAAGATGTGTGTTCTGGACCCTTGACCACAATTGAAGGTACTCTTGTAGCATCGGCTCAGTGAGTTCGGGGCCAATGTCCCGTGCCCAGATGCCTTCCTCCAAGGCTTGTTCCACTGTACGCGAGCAGCGGGTCCGCTTGGCCACCATGTTGTGAAGGGCTGGCGCGAGCTCTTGTACTCGCATTCCGTTCAGCCACCGGTCCTCCCAGAATAAAGTAGTTCTTCCATCACCCACAAATACTCTAGTTGCCGCACGGAAAAGGTGGGTGGACTGCTCAGGCATCGGGATGGAGAACTCAGCCCATGGTTTGCTAGGGTCGGATCTTTGTAACCATGGCCACCGTGACTGTACAGCAACATTCAACCAGCTTAAGTTAGGGATACCAAGCCCTCCTGCCCACTTTGGTGTGCACACCTGCTTCCATGCCACTGCACAATGACCCCCGTTCGCTTGCTCCTTTGCACACCAAAGAAATCCTCGACATATCTTGTTCATGGCTGTTATTGTTTTTTGTGGCAGGTCGAGCGCCATCATCGCATGGATCGGGATAGCGCACAAGACGGATTGCACCAGAGTTAGATGCCCACTTTTGGGCATGTATGCCGCCTTCCACTTCGGCAACTGTCCTGCAAGCTTGTCCACGAGGCCACCGAGCTGTGCCGCAGTTTGTTTCCGCAAAGTCAGAGGGAGGCCAAGGTACTTACTAGGGTATCTACCCTCTGGATAGCCAAGGATCCGCACCACTCTATTCAATATGTCCTCCGAGCAGTGGATAGGCAGGGCGGCACTCTTTGCCAAGTTGACACGCAGCCCCGAAGCATCTCCAAACACTTGCAGCAGCGATGCACAAACATGCAAGTCCATCTCATCCGGCTTAAGGAAAATCATTACGTCATCCGCGAACATCGAGACATGCTGCTTCATACCCGATCTTGCAAGGGGGGTAAGTGATCCACGCTCCACCGCCAGCTCAAACAAACTTTGTAAAGGCTCCATTATCAGTAGGAAGAGCATTGGTGAAACTGGGTCTCCTTGGCGGAGCCCTTTCCTGTAGTATATTGGCATCCCGGGAGTGCCATTCACCATGATTCTTGTGCTTGAATTTTCTAGGATGCCGCACACCCATGAAATCCATCTATTGCCAAACCCCATGTGTTTGAGCACCTCCACTAAGAATGGCCACTTCACAGAATCAAACGCTTTGGATATGTCGAGCTTGAGCATGATTGCGGTCTCTCGTAGGGCATGAAGGTGTCGTGCCGTACATTGCACAAGCATGAAATTGTCGTGGATAGACCTCCCCTTGATGAACGCGCTTTGATGGTTGCCCACAAGCCTTGGCAGTTCTGGCGCCAATCTGGTCGCAAGTGTCTTCTCAAAAAATTTGACCGCCCCATGAACAAGACTTATAGGCCTGAAGTCTTTGATATCCACTTCCCCATCCATCTTTGGGATCAGCGTGATTATGGCCTTATTGATCGCCGGCAGCCCTCGCATATCACCACAGAAGAAGGCGTCCATGGCCCTCATTATGTCGCCCTTGATAGTAGGCCAACATACCGCATAAAACCTTCCTGTAAACCCATCCGGGCCGGGAGCCTTGTCCATTGGCATTCCCTTGACCACCTTCTCTACCTCCTCCTCAGTGAACTGCTGCTCCAAGTGCGTGAGATCCATGGTGGGCAGTCGCAGCGCGTCAAGGTTGATGGTGCAATCCCGCGGCTCGGATTGCTCGAACAGATTGGCGTAGTAGCTGTCAACCGCCTTACCAATCTCCTCTTGTCCCATGGCAACCCCTGATCCGTGCTGCAGGGTGGAGATCATGTTTCTCCGCTGTCGGTGGCAGGCATGTTGGTGGAAGAAAGCGGTATTAGCATCCCCTTCGCGTAACTGGAGAATTCTATAGCGCTGTCGCGCAATCGTGCGCTCCAGGGAGCAAAGGCCCAAGAGTTTGCGCTTGAGAAGTTTACGAAGTTCATGCTCTTGTTGGGAAAGAACTCTTGCATCCATGGCCTTGTCCAGACGTGCAATGATTTCAATGGCGATTTATATCTGGAGTTTCGTGTTGCCCACCCATCTGTCGCTCCACTTCTTAAGCTGCTTCGTCGTTGCCCTCAGTTTCCTATCCAGGGTTGTATACGGATTGCCCGTACTGGGGACCGATTCCCATGCCTCGCTTACCACTTGGTGAAAGCCCTCCACCTTGGTCCAGAATGCTTCAAACTTGAAACGTTTCCCCATGCCAAGTGCCGCTCGCAGATCTAGCAGTAGTGGGCAGTGGTCTGATAGCGCCGAGCCAAGCGCGTTTAAGTGTGCTGTCGGGTGCAATTCCTCCCAAGATGCATTATAAAACACACGGTCGATCTTCTCAAGAGTTGGACGTTCCCTTTCATTGGACCATGTGTAACGACGGCCATTCAGGTACATCTCCTTCAGCTCAAGAGTGTTCAATTTGGCCTTAAACTTCGCCATCATCCTCTTGTTCACCCTGTCGTTGCTCTTGTCCTCGGGGTCTACTAACAGGTTGAAGTCCCCGGCCACCATCCAAGGTCCCGCATGAAGGTCGCGTATGTCCGTGAGCTCTTGCAAAAACATGATCTTCTCATGATCATCTTGCGGTCCATAGACTCCTATCACCCACCAAAGAGCCTCCGGCTCTTCCACCGGTCGGGCAAGCGTCGGATAGTGCAGTCAGTGTAGTGTGGGTTTGACAAAGGTACCACCAAGCGGTCCCAAGCTAAAATGATTCCACCACGCGTGCCCCTAGCAGGCAAGAAGTAAAAATCCTCAAATTTATTGCCGAGGCAGTGCCGCACCACCTCCGGAGTTACAACCTCTAGTTTTGTTTCCTGGATGCATACGATAGCCGGGCTCGTGGCCTCTACAACTTGCGAGATGACATTACGACGTGCAGGGTTATTCAGTCCACGCACATTCCACACGAGTAATTTAAACGGTGTCATATTCATTTAACATTCCTACTCCACGACTCCACGAGGAAAGCCTCAAAGGCCGTCCACCACCCCTTCGTCTTGCGCAGAGAGCGGCAAGGTAGAAGGCTCCCAACCGAACAGGGCAAGAATGGCACTGATGTGCTCGTCCGACAGTGGGTTGGGTTGCGGTGGAGCAGGTTGCGGAGCGCACGTCCCGCCGGTTCGATATGTCCGGCTTCCATGTCTGGCTGCGGACTGATGCGCCGGCAAGGATCCCGGCTCGGCGTCGGCTTTACATTCAGGAACCAAGGCGGGCTCGCTTTGTGGAGCCGGCAGATGCGCCCACGGCACTGTGGTATCCCAATTCAATTTTGCTCCTGGCGCCGCCTGTCCATGTGGATGCGGCCATTGGAGCTGCGCCACCGCACCCGCCA